>NC_061121.1:143314071-143389974 GCF_002878395.1 Capsicum annuum | reverse complement strand
GTTTACACTTATTTGGGAATTTCCTACTACCATGGAATAATTCATTTACTTGGGCATTTTATCAAACACTAGGCATGCATTAACTAACTCACAATTTGGGGTTTCATCTTCAACATGCTACAATGGCCCTTATGCTTCACCTAAGCTCTTTATCAAACCTAGGGAGAACATGCTTCACTTATTCAACCATTTCTACACCTATTTGACATGAACACATCATATAGAAAGCAACACAAGGAAGATTCATCACAAATATCACATGGATTCCACCTACTAGGGTCAAGGCTAAGGAATCTTGTAAACAAATATGAATCAAAACTCAACAACACATGTAACTTCAATTTCAACTCATACAAATCATTCACAACTCATAAACATAAAAATCTTTGAGTTTTGAAGAGGGTTCTTGAGCTTCTTGGATGAAAGGGACCCAAGAATCAACATCTACATACCTTAATCTTTGAAATTGGATGAATTCTAATGTTTGAGACTCTATCCGCACTTGTAATAAATAATTATCAAAGCCCACACTATGAAAAACTCAATTCTTGAAGATATCTTGAAGAATTATGGATGAATTTTTGGAAGATTAGGGTTTTTGAATTGAATCCCTAGATATTTTATCTAAAGAGAATTGGAAAAGTAGATGAAGGAATTAGGGTTTGGATGGGGTTCCTCATATTTATAGAGACCTCCAAAATGTAGAAAAAGACCACAATACCCTTGCAAAAACATCCTTAAATTGTTGAAAAAAATAGTTGACGACATTCATGATAAGCCATCAAGTTTGTGATAAGTCATAACGAAATATCACCACAAAAGGGTAAAATTTTGAGTTTTCGGTTAAGGTTGATGACATTGGTGATAGGCTGTCACGGGAGTAATGGCTTATCACAAAATATTGTCACCAGAGGTAGAAATCTTCCCAGAGATGACAACATTGGTGATCGGTCATCACGCTCGTGACAACTTATCACGAATGATGTTACTCAGTTTCTTCGCCTGATATGCTGGAGTAAAATGGGCATAACTCTTTTCTCTAATATTGGTTTTTGATTAAATTGGTATTGTTGGGAAGATAATTATAAATTTGATATATAGTAGGTCCTCTAATTCAATATATACAAAGATTTATGGTCGATTGAAGTTGACCAAAGTTTTGACGCTCACTAAAACTTAAACGATAGGAAATCTTTTAACTCGTCCTTGAGTTAGGGGACCTCTATGATATTAATTCATGCTCAAATAGATTGCTACATGATTGAAAGTATTTCATACTTGGGAAGGTATTTCTAAAACAGTTAGACTCGGATCTTTTTCTTTACCAAATATGCTCTAAGGCACAGACTGGAAGACGATTTTGCAAGGCATTACATAGGGTGAACTTTATTTTATGGATACGAATTAACCCCTTTGAAGTCATCAAGTAGGGCACGATTCATGTAATGTTAGGTCATAAGTTCTTCAGTGAGGTCTTCCTAATCTTTTGTCCAAGGTACAAGTATAGGGTCAAGGGTCGTACGAAGAGGATATGAGTCCTATGAGGGACTCGTATGTTAACCGGTGTGTGTTTATACTTTGCGTGTTTTATACTTACAAGTAGAGGAGCTAGGTCGTACTCTATCATACGAGTTGTATGGTAGACCTATATAAACAGATGAGTTTTTCTTTAAAGTTTAGCGAAGGGCATTTTAGTATTTTGCTCCCTTATAACTTCCCATCCACGACCTATAACCCTCAAAGAGGCATTATTTCCCCACTCATTACAATAAAATAAAAACACTTACATCCTCTCATCTTTAAGAATCATCAAGACTAGTGTTTCTTTCTCAAGTTCATCCGTCAAGTCACAAGATTCAAGTTTCTTTCACAAGCCTAGAACTTTAAGGTATGTGGAGTTTATGAACAAGGATATTCTTTCATCCTTGTGCCTAAACTTATTTTGAAATCAAATTTGTATGATTTTGCAATTAGGGTTCATACCCAAATTATCTTGTTTTGAGTTTATGAAATTATCATATGATTGAAGTATTAAAGTGTATACCTGTTCTTATCTATCTATGTTTTGACTTGAAGATTCTTTCTTATGATTTAAATATCATGAGTTTGACTTGAAAAGATTGATTATAGATTTCCAATTGAGTTTTAAGCATGATTTTTATTACAAGTTATATGAAAGAAAATATGTGATTTAAGGCTCAAGAATAAGCACTGAGTTTACAAGGAAGTTTGATCTTTTGATTCAATGACACGACTTAAAATCCACTAATGTTTATCTTGATTATGATCTAAAGCAAAGAGAAGCATAATTTGTTTCTAGTATACAAACCCTTATGCAATTTTAAGTTGGATTTCCTAAAGTATGAGCATATAAGTATTCTGGGAGTAGTATTTAGCACCGTAAAGGAAATGCGGATGATTATATCCTAAATTCTCAAAAACTACGAGTCAACGTAGGTTAAGATTTTTCCCACTCTGAATGAATTTAGGAATAGTGATCACTAAATTAAGGTTCTATTCCAATGGCAAGGGTAGAACAACTCTTTGCAATATGGGTAAGACGTTGGACTCAATGGTATCTCACATGGTTTATGTCTGTTAGAAGAATCTCCCATAAGAAAGGTTAAACATAAAGATTTTAAGAATCTAAACATTATGGCTCACTAAGTTTATTCATATGCTTTATACTCTATGTTTATGATTTGTAATCTTAAGTCTTACTCAAGTCCAACACGAGTCATTTACGTTTAGCATGAACAATTTGAAAGATTATATATATATATATATTCAACATTATTTTACTTTGCATTCAACCCCACATGCTCAGTACATTCCAGAAGTACTGATCCACATATACATTTGTGTGCTACATTGTTTTATAATGTAGGTTCTGGTGCTCGTTTCCAGCAGCACAAATGATTTTTGCATCACTATCTCCATTCCAATATTTGGTTAGTCCTCATAGTTTAAGGACCCAGTCTCTTAGATTTTTGTTTCCTTGGTAGAAGTAATTTAGACCTTGATTTTAGTTTTATGTTTGGGTCAGCTGGTGTCTGTCCCAGTGGCTCTAGTTATTAGTAGAGGCTTGCCTGACAGTGAATATTTTAGTATAAGTTCAAGAAGTTTTTGCATTGATTTCCAGATTAAAGAGTCACCTTAAGTTACGAGAATGTTTATCTTTAGTTCTTTTCATATGATAGCCACCATTATTACATGAGTTTGAAACTGAAAAGATACCACGGGTTACCTTGGGGATATGCATAGATCTGATCACCGTGTGACGTCCAAGGAGTGCTCTTTGGGCGTTACAAACTTGGTATCAGAGTCTAAGTTTTAAAGAGTCCTAGGGAGCCATACAAGCCACGTTACATAGAGTCTTGGTCAAAGGTGTGAAACATTCCATATTTATGACAAAGAGGCTATGGAATGAGTTAGGAATTATCAGTTATTTCATGATATTTTGAGCTAATAATTGTATCTATCTTTCTTAAATCATACTTTTATGTGACATACAATGCCTCTTTATTGAGCCGATGCACATTGAGACGGTGATCAACCACCTCTGCACGCTAACCCCTTAAATAAGAATGTATCACATGATGAGTTTTAGGCTGCTTTTCAAGCGTTGGTCCAAGATATGACCGCCAATGTTCAGGAGAACCATTAGGTAGTGGTCCCACTTTAAAAGAATGGTAATTTAGCTACAGCCTAAATTTAAGACTGTATGAGGATGAATTTACTTGAGTTCTATAGATTAAAGTTGGATGAGGACCCACAACTCTTTATTGATGAGGTAAGAAAAATAACTTTGATTATGCATGTTACTGAAGAAGAAAGTGTAGAGTTGGTGTCCTATGGTTTGAAGGATGTTTCTTATGATTGAGTTGTCATGTGAAAGGATAGTAAGGACGAGAATGCAACTCCTGTGAGTTGGCAGTTATTCCAGAATACTTTTCTAAATAGGTTTTTTCTGCGTGAGATGAGGGTGGTTAAAGTGAAGGATTTCATAAACCTAAGGCAGGGCTATATGATAGTGAAGGAGTACTGGCTTAAGTTCACTCAGTTATCTAAGTATGCTCTTAAGTTGTTAGCAAATTTTAGAGCTCGTATTAGAAAGTTTGTTACTAGGGTGTATGATTGGGTGGTCAAGAAGTGTAGGACTGCGATGCTGATTGGAGATATGGATATTTCTAGATTAATAACTAATGCTCAAAAAATTAAGGAAAAAAAATTGAAGGAAAGAGAGAAGAGGTATAAAAGAGCAAGGACTGGATAGTTTGAGTTTAGTTAGCTAAGGTCAGGAGGGGGAAATCGTTCGCAGTTTTAGGGTAATTCATTAGTGCCTGTGCCATCTTCAGCTAGTGGCCCTGTTCCCAGAACATGACAGGAGCAATGGAGAAGGACTTCAAATTCCATATCTTAGAATAGTTTAGTGAGGAGGCCCAATTTTCCAACATGTGCTAAATGTGGCAGGACCCATTGTGGTGAGTGTTTGATGAGTAAAAGAGGTTGTTGTGGTTATGGTAAGATGGGACACAGAATAAAAAAGTGTCCATATGCTAAGTAGGGAAGCATAGATACTTATCCTCAAATTCAGGCTACTAATTCAGCTCCTTATCTAGGACACCTAGCTCTTTCTTAGGGTACGTTTTCTAGCACCGGTGGCGGTCATCACTTGAATTAGTTTTATGCATTGCCATCCTGTCAGGAGCAGGAGAGTTCACCAGATATTGTCACTGGTATGCTTCGTGCCTTTTATCTTGATGTTTATGTATTGTTAGACGCAGGATCAAATTTCTCTTATGTAACTCCCTTGGTTGCTGTAAATTTTGGGGTAAATCCTAAAAATTTCTCGAAGTTCTTCTTGGTTTCCACCCAGTGGGTGAATCAGTTGTTGCCAAACGAGTTTATAGGGAGTTTCTTTTTACCATCTTTCACAAGATCATACTAGCGGACCTAATAGAGCTAGAAATTGTAGATTTTGATGTTATTCTAGGCATGGATTGGCTCTATTCATACTATGCATTGATAAATTTTCACACCCATGTGGTGAAGTTTTAGTTTCCTAATGAAGCATGTTTTGATTAGAAGGGTAGTTCAATAGTTCCCAAAGGTCATTTCATCTCTTACCTTAAGGCCCATAAGTTAATATCAAAAGGGTATATATAACATTTAGTTTAAGTCAAAGATACTAAGTCTGAAGTCCCAACAATTCAGTCAGTTCGGGTAGTAAATGAATTTTTAAAGATTTTTCTTGAAGATCTTGTAGGTCTACCTCCATATAGAGAAATAGAGTTTGGTACTAATCTTCTTCTTGATACTCAACCTATCTCTATTCCTCCTTACCTTATGTCTCTAGCTGAGATTAATAAAAGAGTAGCTAGAAGATCTCTAAATAAGGGTTTCATCAGACAAGTATTTCTCCGTGGGGTGCTCTGGTCATTTTCGTGCACAAAAAAGATGGCACTCTCAGAATGTGTATAGATTATAGACAGTCAAATAAGGTCACCATTAAGAATAAGTATCCCATTCCTAGGATCGATAATTTGTTCGATTAGCTTTAGATTATAGACAGTCAAATAAGGTCACTATTAAGAATAAGTATCCCATTCCTAGGATCGATAATTTGTTCGATAGCTTTAGGGTGCCCAGTGGTTCTCCAAGATTAACCTCAGATTGGGATATCACTAGTTGAAAGTTCGGGAGTAGGACATTCTGAAAACAACTTTCCAAATGAGATATGGCCATTTTGAGTTTGTTATTATGTCTTTTAAACTGACAAATGCACTTGCAGCCTTTATAGATATGATGAACAGGGTCTTCAAGCAGTATTTGGATATATTTGTCATCATTTTTATTGATGATATACTGGCATATTCCAGAAGTGAGGAAAGCATGTAGACCATTTAAGAATAGTGTTACAGACCTTTAAGGACCATCAGTTGTATGCAAAGTTTGGTAAATGTGAATTTTGGTTGGAACCCATTACCTTCTTGGGGCATGTTATTTCAGGGGCTGGTATTCATGTAGATCATCAAAAGACTGATGCAGTTAAGCACTGGCGTAGACCCATCACTCCATCTGAGATCAGGAGCTTTATTGGTTTGGCTGGGTAATATAGAAGATTTGTTGAAGGGTTCTCCTCTATAGCCGTGCCATTAACTAAGATGGCTCAAAAGAAAGTGATTTTATATGGTTAGATAATTATGAGAAAATTTTTTAGGGGTTGGAAGTATAGATTGACTTCGGATACAATGTTAGCTTTTCCAGAAGGGTTAGATGGATCTGTGGTATATTCTGATGCTTCTAGTGTTAGGCTAGGTTGTGTATTGATGTAGAATAGGAGAGTGATAGCCTATGTTTCTAGGCAACTTAAGGATCACGAAAACATTCACCCAACTCTCGACTTGGAGTTAGCTGCCATGGTGTTTGCTTTGAAAATTTAGAGGAACTACCTCTATGGTGTGCATGTTGATGTTTTCACTAACCACATGAGCCTTCAATACGTATTTACTCAACCAGAGCTGAATCTCCATCAGATAAGGTAGTTAGAGCTAATAAAATATTATGACACATATGTTCTCTATCATTCGAGAAAGGCCAATATAGTGGCTGATGCACTGAGTAGGTTGTCTATAGGTACAATGACTAATGTGAAGGAGAAAGAATGAGAATTAGCCAAGGAGGTGCGTAGATTAGCCCATTTGGGAGTTCATTTGCTCGACACTGATGATGAGGGAGTAGTAGTTTAGAATGGATCAGAATCATTGTTGGTAGTGGAAGTGAAAGAGAAGCAGCAGAATGATCCAATCCTTAATCAAATATTGGAAGCAGTCCAACAATAGAAGGTTGAGATTTTCTTCCAAAGAAGAGACGACAGTCTTTGTGTTTTGAATGTAGAAGGATTACAGTAAAGGATATTAGCTGAGGCTTATGGTTTTAGGTATTCCATTCATTTGGT
Organism: Capsicum annuum; assembly: GCF_002878395.1. Classification (NCBI taxonomy): domain Eukaryota; kingdom Viridiplantae; phylum Streptophyta; class Magnoliopsida; order Solanales; family Solanaceae; genus Capsicum; species Capsicum annuum. The sequence goes on along the minus strand of NC_061121.1, from coordinate 143,383,013 downwards.
ACAGATACCTATGAGAAATTTATTGATGGATTGGTATTAAGAGGGACATAGCAGAGTTTTTAGCAAAATGTTTGAATTGTCAGCAAGTTAAGGTTTAACACCAAAGACCAGGTGGTACTTTGTAAGAATTAGTATCCCCACTTGGAAGTGGGAAGTAGTAAATATGGATTTCATCATAGGGTTACCTCATATGAGAAGTTAGCATAATTCATTTTGGGTTATAGTAGACCGCATGACTAAGTCAGCTCATTCCTACCTATCAAGACTTCAGACATAGTGGAGGATTAAGTCCGAATGTATATCCGCAAGTTAGTAAGGTTTCATGGGATACCTTTATCCATTATTTCAGACAGAGGCATGTAGTTCACTTTACAGTTTTGGTAATCTTTTTAGAAAAGCCTTGGTATAAAGGTTAAGCTTAGTACTGCAATGGTCAGTCCTAACGCAAATTCAGACACTAGAAGACATATTGATGGCATATGTTTAGATTTCAAAGGAAATTAGGATGACCACTTACTATTGATTGAGTTTGCTTATAATAACAATTATCATGCTAGCATTCAGATGGCTCCATTTGAAGCACTATATGAGCGTAGTTCTAGATCAGCTATAGGCTAGTTTGAGGTTGGAGAAGCGGCATTGATTGGGAAATATTCTGTTCTTGAGGCTATGAATAAGGTTTAGTTGATTCGTGAAAGGTTGAAGACTACTCATAGTTGTCAGAAGTCGTATATTTTTATGAGAAGAAGGGAACTTGAGTTTGAAGTAGGTGATTAGGTATTCCTAAAGGTATCACCTATGAAAGGGATAATGAGATTAAAAAAGAATGGAAAGTTGAGTCCACGATTTATGGGTCCGTATGAGATAGTGAAACGTATTGGAGAGGTGGCTTATGAGGTGAATATTCCATCAGAGTTAGCTATGGCTCATCCAGTGTTTCATATTTTGATGCTCACGAAGTGCATTGGAGACCCGTCCTTAATAGTTCCCCTGGAGAGTATTGGGGTCAGGGATGACTTATTGTATGAGAAGATTCTTGTTGAGATACTTAATAGATAGGTCTAAAGGTTATGGAATAAGGAAGTAGCATCTGTGAAAGTTCTCTAGAGAAACCATTCAATTGAAGGGGCCACTTGGAAAGCGGAGGCAGATATAATGGCAAAATATCCTCATCTCTTTTCTTCTAACTCAATTCCTATTGAAGGTAAATAGTTATTTTCAGCCAAGCCTCTTTTTTCTTAAGTCTGTTTAAGTATTCTTGAGTCGTGTCATATGTGGTGTGTGGTTGGATCCTTATGATAGATGTAAGCTTGTATGTAAGTTTATTGTTGGTGTGATTGATCCTTTTCTCAATCCTAGGTGATGCATATTCGATGACTAATGTTTCCAAGAAGGAGATAATATAATACCCCGTGTATGGAGGTTTCTGTACATCATATGACTTCCCTTCTGAACTGTATCCCATCATACGAGTGGTATGTTGTACTCGTATGCAAGACAATGTAGTTAGGTAAAATTTCTATTGTGGATACGACAACACCCATGAATTCATCAAGTAGGGTACAATTCGTATGATATTAGGTCGTAAGTTCTTCAGTAAGGTCTTCCTAAGATTCTGTCCAAGGTATGAGTATAGGGTCAAGGGTAGTATGAAGAGGATATGAGTCGTATGCAGGACTTGTATGTTGACCAGTGTGTATGCCCCCTTTGAGTTTGTTGTGCTTTGAGTGGAGGAGCTATGTCATACCCGATCATACAAGTCATATGTTAGACTTGTATAGATTGACAAGCTTTTTCTGTATAGCTTAGATAAGGGATTTTTAGTCTTTTCCTCCCTTATAACTTCCCATCCACGATCTATAACCCTCAAAGAGGCATTATTTCCCCACTCATTACAATAAAATAAAAACACTTACATCCTCTCATCTTTGAGAATCATCAAGACTAAGGTTTCTTTCTCAAGTTCATCCTTCAAGTCACTAGATTCAAGTTTCCTTCATAAGCCAAGAGCTATAAGGTATGTGGGGTTTATAAAAAAGGATATTCTTTTAGCCTTGTGCCCAAAAATTATTTTGAAATTAAAGTTTTATGATTTGCAATTAGGGTTCATACCCAAATTATCTTGTTTTGAGTTTATAAAATTATCATGTGACTGAAGAATTAAAGTCTATACCTGTTCTTATCTATCTATGTTTTGACTTGAAGATTCTCTATTATTATTTGATTATCATGAGTTTGATTTTGATACATTGATTAAATAACTCCAATTGAGTTTTAAGCATGATATTGTATTACAAGTTATATGAAAGAAAATATGAGATTTAAGAAGAATCTCTCATAAGCAAGATTAAAAGTTAAGATTTTAAGAAACTAAGCGTTATGGCTCACTAAGTTTATTCATATGCTTTATACTCTATGTTTATGATTTGTAATCTTAATTCTTACTTAAGTCCAAGGTGAATCATATATATTAAGAATGCAAAGTTTGAAAGCTTATATATATATATATATATATATATATGTTCAACATTGTTTTACTTAAGCATTCACCCCCACATGCTTAGTACATTTCAGAAGTACTAATCCACATATACATCTGTGTGCTACATCATTTTATATTATAGGTTCTGGTGCCCATTTCCAGTAGCACGAGTTATTTCAGCATCATTATCTGCATGCTGACGTTTAGTGAGTCCTCATAGTCCGAGGACCCAGTCTTTTAGATTTGTGTTTCCTTGGTGGAAGTAATTTAGACCTTGATTTTAGTTTTATGTTTGGGTCATCTAGGGTCTGTCCTAATGGCTCTAGTTATTAGTAGAGGTTTGTTTGAAAGTGGATGTTTAAGTTTAAGTTCAAGAAGTTTATGCATTGATTTGTAGATTAAAAATTCACCTTAAGTTATAAGATTGTTTATCTTTAGTTCTCTTCATATGATAGCCACCATTATTATGTGAGTTCAGAACTAAAAAGATATCATGGGTTACCTTGGGGATACTCTTAGAACTGTGCACCGTGTGACGTCCAGGGGGTGCTCTTTGGGCATTACATAAAGTGTCTCATTTTTTTCAAAAATCAGTGTTTCTCAGTGGTACCAGTATATCTTGAATATATATGTATAAAATTAGGATGTAATTATTACAACCTATGAGTATAAAAATGATAATCAATTCAATATAGAATCCAAAGGGAGGTGGTAAAGAAACACTAGAACACGAACATATGCCAAATAAGAAAGACACCCCTTCTGTACCATATGACGAGAACATGGAAAAGATGTAATCCCATTTAGACCAGAACTAGGAATACCCGTCCATGCTAAACTTGGGACATTGAGAGTAGCTAAATTCACGATCTTGGAAAAATAACTCAAAATTGCATGATAGGGATCTAACTAATCCATAACCAATATAACATCAAAATCAACAATATCGAGGATAATAAAGTCTACATAGTTCTCATGCCTCGCAATGGACACTATATATGATTGGTACACCCAAAAACCACTAATGAGGTAAAAATATGAATAGGCATAACAAGGGACTTATATGTAGCATCAAAAACAGTGGCAGAGTATGTAGACACATAGGATAATTTAGACTAAGGGTAAAATAACACGGAAGCAGAATAATGGCAAACTAGGATAGCCCTTGTGATAAATGCATCAGAGGCCTCTTCCTCGGGTTTCCTACGTATAGCATAGAAATAACCACACTTACTTCTAGACTGAGCACCTCCCTGTCCACTAGTATGAGCTCTTTGATCACCACATCGAGAACCTTTAGCACCACCCCTGCCATTCTGTGAACCAAAGTTGATTGCATATATAGGAATACTGTAAAATTAAAGTTGAGAATCCTATTGGGCGGGGATGAACGCTTGCCAAGTACAGTCCCTTGTATAATGACTAGGATCCTCACATACGTAACATATTTTTCTTCCTGACTCATACTGAGAGGGCCTAGAAGAACAAAAATACCTTCCCAAACTCGATGAACAAAACCTAGAGCCTCTACCCGCATAACTTGATATTTGACTATTTAAAAGCCAAGAAATAACAAACTTATAGTTGAACCCTGCAATGATGCCTTAAATGGTCTACCATGATAACCTCCACCTGATAAATCCCTTCTTCAGGAAATATGCCAACTAAAATTACCCTGTTGATAGATTTTCTTTGTACTGTCACTACCCTGAGTATCCTGACGTATTGACTCAATCAACTTAGTATACTTAACAATACTTTGGAAATAAGATCTTGAAAGCACCATCTGAGCTATATTCAACTGATAGTAACCTTCCAAATCCTTGAAAAACTTCTTGATCCTCTTTGAATCAGTGGAGATACTAGTAGTGGCATATCTGGATAGTGCATAAAATGTGCCTAATACTCCATAATATGGATACCTACTCCAGGTTATGAAACTTATCTGATCCCTTAAACTATAAGGTACAAACCTCTTTAGAAAAGCCTCAGAAAAATACGTCCATATCTTAGCAAAAGAATCCAATGTCCTACACGCAGTAAGAGACCTCCACCATTGTTTGTCCATATTAATGACTAATAAGTTGTATAGGCAACAACATGGGATTTAAGGGATCTGGGGTTATGCAACCTCTCTTGACAGTCAAGCAAGAACTCTTAGGTGTCATCTCTAATATCACCACTAAAATTTAACGGATCCAAGAAAATAAATCTCTCAAATATCTTTTGATCATTAAAAGACAACTCAGGATCCAATACAATAGGAGGAACAATAATCTTAGTAGACAGTGAATAAACATGAAGGGTACCACAATAGATGTTTGTACCACCAAAGTCGATAAACCATTACTTAAGCCTGGCCTGATAGTAGAATAACTCTTAGAGTCTGAGAAATACCCAACACACTCAATGGAACACCCATCTAGGGAACACCATCTAAATGAATAAATCAATAAATCTTGTAATATTAGGGTAGCAACTGAACATTGTGGGACCTGAGCTCTCCCAACATTCTCTGTTAGGTGGTCCTCATTATTATAATAACTCTTAGGCTTAGGAGAGGCCACCCTAGCTTACCCTCTGGTCAGAGAAACTCCTCATTCCCAACCTCCACCTCTAGATCGGCCATGACCCCTGCCGCTCCCCTGATCAGGGCTCCAATAATGAGTGCTATCTCATTATCCTCAATAGCTCTAGATCTAGTCCTCACTATTTATGAAGAAAAGATTTGAATATAAGTTAGAATACTGGGTATGAATAACTCGTACGAAAATAAATCAATTTAGAAAAGTTTTTTGTTAAGTCGTCTTATATCCTTTTAAAGATATATATGAAAATCGATGCATCAATCCATGAGACTCTACTAGACATCATGTTCTTACATATATGAGACTGGTGAACCTAGTGCATTAATACCAATTTGTGACATTCCAAAAGTTAAGGTCATGATGGCACCTTCTCTATTCAGCTTTGATAGGTAAGTCAATAACCCATAATAGGAAAAAAATTAAAGAAGAAAGAAACTACACAAGATACAAGACTTATAAAATAAAGTCAGGCCATAATGTCTGAATAACATAATTATTCAAATTAAAAATATAAATCCCCAAAACCTTGAGTCGTAAGTGTAAAGGGCATCTAACACAAAACTAACATCTAAAATACATAATTTTGTATCAAAAAATAAATAAAGACAAGATAATATTAGAGGAGATCATGAATTCACCATGAACTCTGGAGCCCATTAGTTCCTCAAATATCAACCTTTTACTACATAAAATCAGTCGCCATGGGCCACACTCATTCTAGGATCTCTATTGAAAGGGCTAGAAGTGGAAGTGAGTATGGTCCACTTGTTCTTAGTAGGTATTAGAGGCCAACTGAGGAAAGTATAAAATTAAATAAGTAAAAGTTAATATGATCATGTTCCACCCATAACTAAAAAATTTCCACACAGTAGCTCACACTGTTTCCACTAACAATTCTATGATATAAAGGCAAAAACTACACATGAAATATATTAAGAAACTAAGTACATGACAACAAACACATAAAATAAATAGAAATGATGCAATACAAATGCAACGATGGTGGGATCATGATGAATGTAAGCCATCACATGAATTTTCATATATAACTTCTGAGCCTCAGTGGTTCAAGACAGAACCCATGGGGAAGGGGTTTAACAACCTGTATACTTTATCAAATATTAATCTTATATCTCAATCAACCTTGATGGATAATGGTCATGACCAAGGGTTTTATAAAGTGTCTCATTTTCTTTCAAAAATTAGTGTGTCTTAGTCATACAAGCATCTCATGGATATGTATGTATGAATTGAGGATGTAATGCTTACAACCCATCAATATAAAGATAATAATCAATTCACTACAGGTATAAATAAGCTTAGAATCAACTCAACATGTCAAAAATTCATGATATAAGCCCTCGCTCGGCACCACTAGAATAAATAGTCATGTATGACATCGGTAATATAATTTTAAAAACCCCTCACTCGAGCATTACCATCATTATGAAGGAAAATAATGCATAACGAAGGCCTATAAATATCAAATAAAGATCCCACGTGGGCATCACGCCAAATATATTCTATGAAGTCACAATAATTTGCATATAAGTCGCTATACAGGCAACATGATAATAATAATAATATCAAAATAATTTACTCGTCTAATTTCCCAACCCATAGCAAACTTTACAAGAATGGTTAACTTTCTACCCCAGCCCAAAGAAGGTTAAGCCATAACTTACCTCGAGAAGCCAAAATCATAGTCTATACCCTTCACCACAGAAACTTTCCTTTATGAAAGGTTTTGGAATGAACTAAATCTATTTAAAACGAAATCTACACATCAAAAGGGAACTAATAATACCCATATCTACTAAATTTAAATCTGGTCAAAAAATAGTTAGAAAAATAGGTTCAAAGTTAAATGAGGCAAATCTAAAATTTTACTTTAGCAAAATGTTCCTCGTACCAAGAGGAGTCTAAATCTTAAAACCCATACATAAATAAGGTGAAACCAACCTTCAAATCAAAGAAAAATAATTTAAAATTTATTGGGTAAAAACTCAAGAAATCTATTTTGAAATCATGCTTTTAGAGAAATTAAAGAGATGGAGTCAATAGAAATTAATGAATATAGGAGTTTAGAGATTACCCAAGAAAGATTTCTAAATAAAACCCTTTGAAATCACCTTTAACAATGCTCCCAAATCTAGCAATGGTGAAAATTATGAAAATGAGTTGCATATACTATTCAAGTGAACAGTTTTGCCGAACACGGTCAACCCTTTGCATTTGAAAGAGTTAATACTAACTAGCCATTTAATTTCCCTTAGAAATCATGATCCCTTCCTTGAGAATGCGAAGGCTAACGATCCAAACCAAGGTGAATACGATGACCCTATTGCAAATCGTAGAAGATGAAGCCTGACTTGATCCCCGATTACCCTTCAAAATCACAGCTACACCATGCGATTATGATGGACAAAATTATCCTTTATCGCAAATGTGATGGATACCTGGCAAACATGATGAAGAACTCCACATTCACCAGATATCGACACTTTTGTTGAAGTTGCATGTTCACCAAACCCCAAAATAAATGATGTTGGGTGAATTTATGCATTTCAACGCTACTATTCTAGCTCATTTAGCCTTTTTTTAAGGATGATTATTATGATATATGTGTCAATAATGATATAAATGAGCAATTATGTGTTCAAGTATGTGTTTACAATGTTTAATGGTGTTTCTACATGAGTTTTGATTTAATTCGACCATTTAGAGTTCAATTGAGAAAACTAGTGTGACTAGCTTGAGCTAGGTGTTTGGATAGTCTATTTATGTTGAGTTCTAATGTATTTTAATGAGTTACTAAGGTTGTTATTATGTGTTCATATGTGTAAAAACTTAGTTATAATGTTCAAGGGTTAATTGGATCAAGAAAAGAGTGAAAACAATGAGTTAAAGCTCAATGTGAATTTAGCCTAATTCCTTCTTTGATAGAACATAATTTGATCCAAAAGGATTCTAAGTGATTTAGTTTAAAAAATAAATTTGAGAAAGGAGTTTGAGAAATTGAAGAAGAAAAAGGTGAAATTGAAGCACCAAGGTAATAGTTATTGGTGTATAATTGATGTGTGGTGGATGGTTGTAATATAATTTATGCTAAAAATATTTTCATGATTGTAAAAAAGAGAAAAATTGATTCTTGTAGTAGTAAACTATATGTCCACCAAGTGTTTGTGAAAATGCTTAAAAGAGATGGGGCAAAAATAAAAGAGATGGGTAGAAAAAACTGGTGTAATTTGGTTGTTGCAGATTGGTTTTAAATTTATAATGTAGTGTATTAAAGCGCTTAGATAGGTTAGTCACTATTCTTGGCTAAAATAGTTCCTACCCGTCCCTTAGCCTATATTACAACCCAGAAAAGTCTTAATTGATCCTAAGCTTTACATTCGACTATTAGTGGAGCACTACACTAAGGGAAAGCCTATGGTTCTTTATGTGTAACTTGTGAATTCTTTGTGAGAGTGAGTGTAATTTGATTATTGTACCCATTACATAATAAATTGTATTATTTTGAGTGATTGTGGGTAACTCTTTTGTTGTGAAGGGCACATGTTTGATAAATGTGGGTGATTTGTATGATGTCCTTGATTGTGTAGTAAGCATGAGTTTTCCAACTAGGTGAGACAATTCTTGAGGCTAGGATGTTTTAGAGTAGTGTTCATGAGCTTTCAATTGTGTATAACATGCTTAATATTGTAAACTTCCATCCGTGTAGTCATTTTAGTGCTAGATTGAGTGTCTTTCATGTAGTAGAGGTGTGTATTCTCTTCAGCTCATGGTGTTTATATTTAATAATTGTTCGAGGATGAACAAGGCTTTAAGTGTGGGGTGGTGATGTTGGGTGAATTTATGCATTCTAGCGCTACTATTCTAGCTTATTTAGCCTTGTTTTGAGGATGATTATTATACTATATGTGTCAATAATTATATAAATGAGCAATTATGTATCCAAGTATGTGTTTACAATGTTTAATGGTGTTTCCACACTAGTTTTAATTAAATTCGACCATTTAGAGTTCAACCGAGAAACTAGTGTGACTAGCTTGAGCTAGGTGTTTTTCTAGTCTATTTGTGTTGAGTTATAATGTGTTTTAATGAGTTAATAAGGTTGTTATTATGTTTTTATATTTGAAAAAAGTTATTTATAATGTTCAAGGGTCCATTGGATCAAGAAAAGAGTGAAAACAATGAGTTAAAGCTCAATGTGAATTTAGCCTATGCTTAGCTCGTGTTTCTAGTTCATCGGTGAGGATGTTATGTTGTTTTGAGCTCTTAATTGATGTATTTAATGATTTGTGATTATTTTTTCATGGATTATCATGATATATTAAGGATATAAAATGTTCAAATACAGTGGAAACAACTCAATAAGGCTCGGAATGCTCAACAAAAGCACAAGACGCAAGCTGGACGCATTTTGGACCCCCTGAAAAGTATTGGGCGAGTTTGAAATGTACAGGTGTTCAATGGAGGTGTTTAAAATACCAATGGATTCAGAATATGCCCAAGTTGTTGGAAATATGTCACGTGTATCTTAATTTGGAGTTTATGGAGGCGCTGCGATGCGTTGAAATCGCAAACAACTACTGGAATTTGACAGATTTTTTGACAATTGTGAATTTGCTTGTCTTTGCGTCGCGCCGATACCCAAAATCGGGATTATTGTGCCCAGTTGAAGTAAAATAGCGTGTAAACCCAATCCAAGTCAGTTTATGACTTGTATACTATAAATATAACATCCCAAACTTCGTTTTAATCATCTTGGGACCTCTTGGAAACCCTAGATTAACGCGGAACATCTTGAACTTATTCCAAAGACCAGTTTACTTCTTTTTGGGCTCTGAGCTTGTAATTCAATTTTCAATCCTTTGATTTAGTTGTGGGAAATTCTTATTGTACATGGAGGAGAATCAACTTTGGATTTCATCTTTTGTAAGTTTAATAGCTTTAAATTATGAATTCAATCGTTGTTATCTCTTTCTATCTTACGAACAACTAAAATCCGCAGCTAGGGTTGTGGGATCTATGAATATTCCTTAATTGATTTAGTAGTTGGTTATGGTTTGAGTGATTATGGGAACATCTTGATAATTCTTTTGTATTAATTATTTTCTGTTGGTTGCAAACAATAGCTTTTCTTACTGTTGAATTTGCTTGAGATAAGAAATCAACCCTAGTAAGAAGTGAATTATCAACGAGGATTTGGGAAAGTTAAGTTCTCATCTAATGATTAATGCTGTAACAAGATTGATCAACTTGGGATAAAATCAGTATGAATAGAATGACTTCTTAAGTTCGAGAGAATTAGGGAGTTCAATATCTAGGTAGGTTGAGAAACACTTAGATGGACTGTAGAAACTGGTAATCTGGTGTTTCCCATAAGTCATGAGAACCCAATGCCACAACAATTATTTAATGGGGATTAGTAATCATAGTGATCACAACCCTAGTCTATTCTTTATCATTGATTTAAACTATTGAAATTTTGGCTTTGAGTTCTAAAGCAAGTTACAACTTTAACATTTGTTTGATCATTGAAAACCCCCATTTTATCTTTTCGTGTCAGTTGTTTGAATTTAACTTGTAGCTTTAGTTTCAAATTAGTTTAATCGCCACTCACATTGTTCCCTGTGGATTCGACCCTGACTCCAAAGTTGGGTAAATATATTGACAACGACCGCCTTGCACTAAATTGACGTGTAAGTTGAGCGTTATCAATAAACCATCTAGATTTGTTTGGGACCATAGAACTAAACCATATATGATACTAGTATATTTTCAATATTTGGGACTCAATGTAACCATCAAATTTAGGAAAAGATGTTTAAAACAATTTATTCCCCCGAACCTCCTTTAGGCTTATTTTGCTAGTTTTTGTCAAAAGGGTCAAAATGTAAAATAAAGGCCTAGAACTTGAACTAACTATGCTACTAACCTAAAATTGATATTTCCAATCTAATAGAACTATCCAAATCACCATTTGACACTGGAAACATCAAATGTTGACCAAAGTCAAACTCATGACTTTAAAAGTCTCTAAAAGCCTCAAACTCATCCTTGTCACTCTCGAATGCATTAAAGACCGTTCTAACCAATGCTACTACTAAAAAACAACATATAGAAATTATAGGGAAGGGAAAAAAGTCAAAACACAAAAAAGGTGAAATTCACAACTATGGTTGTTCTACTAGAACATAAGTTCATCCTCAAACTAAAAAGCAAATAAAGAAGTGGTAAAAATCATGGAGTATCTATGCCACATATCAGACTTGATCTCCCAATCAGCCTTTCTAATAGGGCAATGTCTCTACTATACCATCACTGAATCAATATGCTTAGACCTTAACTTTCTAGTCCTGTCTATCTATGAGAGCAATCATCTCAATGGTATCTCTTTCTCAAAGGATAAATCATGGTCTTATACAGTCGAATACAATTGAATCACATGTGCATCATCTCGATGGTATCTCTTCAACATGGAAACATGGAATATTGAATGGAAAATTGGCAGATGTGGAGGAAAAACTAGCCTATACATTACATCTCTAAAATTCTTAAGGATCTTAAAAGAGACAATGAAGCTCAGACTAAGCGTTCCTTTTTCCCCCCCAAACCTTATCCCACCCTTCATGAGAAAAACCCTCAATAGAACTCGACTTCAATCCTAAAAGCAATATTGGGACTCGATGGTTTGAATAACTCAACCTACTCTAGGCAATCACTAGCCTCTATTAAATCAGTCTCACTCTATCCACCGAGTATCTCAACAAATCTATGCCCCGAGGCCCCACTTCAAAAGATTCTAACCATCCCATGAGGGATCAATACCTCTGCCCATATAATGCCTCAAGAGGCATCATTTGAATGCTGGAATGGTAATTATTATTGTAGGCAAAAATACAAAGGACAAGAAAGAGTCCTGAGGACCACTAAAATTCATAACACATGCTCACAACATGTCCTTTAGCACCTAAATAGTCCTCTCGGACTGATCATCTATCTGACGATGAAAAGCTATGCTCAAATCAAGTTGAGTATCCTACTCATTCTGCATATTACTCTAAAATCTCAAGGTAAACTGAGTACCTCTATCAGAAACAATGGACATAGGGACACCATATAATTGAACAATCTCGCTCATATAGATCTTGGAAAAATTATCCATATTATAATTCGCTATCACAGGTACAAAATATACCGATTTGGTCATGCTATCCACAATTACCCTAATAGAGTTAAGCTTCCCTAAGGTCGGGGGTAGGGACAACACTAAAATCCATGGTGATTCGCTCCTATTTGCACTCAAGAATAGGCATCTTCTACATTATAACACCCAATTACTGATGCTCATACTTCACCTATTGGCTATTTAATTACTCAACCAAAAACTCTACAATATCCCTGTTCATACCACCCTACCAACAATGCTGCTTCAGGTCATGATACATCTTAGCTACTCTTGGGAGAATGGAATATCTTGAATAATAAGCCTTCTCCAAGATCAATCTAATCCATCCACAAACTCGTGGCATTCAAACTCTACCACTAATCCTTAAAACACCATCAAGATCAAGAGATTTTTCCTTCATATTAAAACTTAACACCCTATCACAAATCACCCTCAACCTTTCACCATCAAACTAATTGCTCAAATCTACTCCATAAAGGATGGCTAAACCTCCACAAAGTCCAAAACATAACCGAGTGATAAAATATCAATCCTAACCAACAAGTTAGCAATCGATCGAATCTCCAAGGACAAGGATTATTATCGAGTCAAAATATAAGCTAAACTCCCTGTAGTAGCCGCCTTCTGGTTCAAGACATCCGCTACTACATTAGCCTTACCTAGATGATATAAAATAGTTAGGTCATTGTCTATAAGAAATTCAAGCCATCAGCTTTTTCTCATAGTAAGATTTTTTTGGATAAAAAAGTATTGAAGACTATGGTGATTTGGGAAAATCTCACAATGGACTGCATACAAGTAATGCCACTATAATTTCAATACTAATACTATTGTGTCCAATTACAAATCTTGGGTAGGATAACTCTTATCATGAGGTTTCAACTATTGAGAAGCAAAAACAATCACCTTACCTTTATGCATAACACACCACCTAAGATGACTCTAGAAGTATCATAGAACACGATGAAACTCACACCCTCTTTGGGCATTATCAGATAAGAGCCGAAGCCATCAACACCTTGAGATTTGAAAAGCCCCCCCCCCTCACTCGAATCTAGCCACTAAAAATCAATCTTTTTCTAAGTTAAATTGTTAAAAGGATCCATAAGAGAAGAGAAACCCTACACGGATCACCGATAATAGCTCGCTAAACCCAAAAATAACAAATCTCGATAGGAGAAGTTCATCTAGCCCAATCACATGCTATAACTATCTTAGTAGTATCAATCATAATACTATCCTTAGTCACTACATTACCCAAGAAAGAAATAAAATCCAACTGACGCTCATATTTGGAGAACTTGGCATATACCTTCTCATTTTGCAACTTTTGAAGTATAGTCCTCAAGTGTCTTAAATGACCAGCCTCATTTTTTGAATAAACCAAGATGTCATCGATGACTACAATTACAAAGGAATTAAGACAAGGTGAAAATACTCAATTCATCAATTCCATAAACACTACTACGCATTGGTCAATCCAAAGGCATGACCAAGAACTCATAATAACTATATCGAGTTTTAAAATCCATTTTTAAAATATCTGAGCGTCTATCCTCAACAGATGATAACCTAATCTCACATCAATCTTGGAAAACACCCAAACACCCTAAAGCTAATCAAGAAAATCATCAATACTAGGAAGAGGATACTTATTCTTGATGGTCACCTTGTTCGATTATCAGTAGTCAATACATATGCACATAGATCTATCCCTTTTCTTAAAAAATAAGACAGGAGCACCCGAAGGAGACACACTAGGTCTAATAAAACCCTAACTCAACAAATTATCTAACTTCTCCTTTAATTTCTTTAACTCAGCTGGGGCTTTTCTATAAGGAGAAATGGAAATAGGCTTGCTACTCGACTCAATATCAATAGAAAATTAATATCCCAGTTTGGAGGCATACTAGGTAGTTCATAATATACTTGTCCTAAACTCTCTAACAACTCGAATAAAATCTATGAAATGCAGTGAAACAATATTAGTATCGCGATATAGTCCAAATAATAAAGGCTTATTCACCATGCTATTGGTATATAGAATAAATATCATAACCTTTAAACTAAAACTAGGATTACCCGTCCATGCTATCTGGGCAAACCTAAAGTAGCTAAAGTCACTATCTTGACAAAATAATCAAAAACTACATGATATGAAGCTAATCAATCCATATCCAAGATAACATCAAAATCAATTATTTCTAGGATAATCAAGTCAACCCAGGTCTCAAATCCTACAATGGTCACTATTTATAATTGATAAACCTAATCCACCACTTAAGAATTTTCTACTAGGGTAGAAACATGAATAAGGACAATAAGGGACTCATGTATAACATCTAAACTATTAGCAATGTATGTTGTCACATATAAGAATATTGACCTAGGGTCAAATAACATTGAAGTAGAACAATAGCAAATTAGGATGATTCCTATGAGAACCTCTTAGTATCATGACTCGAGGCAACCTCCTGGTCACAATAATTGTGCTTACCGCCACAAGTAACCATAAGCTAAAATATGAGCTAGTACTTGCTGTGAGCACTAAACAAATAGAAATACAACACATATGCGGATGGTAAACTGATAAGATACTGTAAAACCGAGAACTATAATACATAATAAGAATATGTCTAAGATTTCTAATAAATGCCGAAAGAACTGGTTGCCTGCCTAAATGATTGTTTGAAAGCCTCTAAACATCATGAGGAGTTGATGGGACAATCCCCCAACTAACTTTGACTAACTTAACATAACAAAATACTAAAATAACTGGAATAAAGAAATCTTGTCCTCGATGGATGAGGACTCACCAATGCTGCTGCTGAGTAACACTGAGCTGTTTAAGAACGATCAAGAAAAGTGAGTGTCTTATAAGACAACATAGCACAAATAAAATTATGTAGTCAGTACTTTGAATGTACTAGTATATGAGATAAGGACTAGCTAAAATATACGAGCTAGCTAAGCATAATTTCATGAACAAAAAATATCTGAGAATGCAAGACCAAGCATAAACATGTTTCTAAAAAAATCTGTAGTCTAAATAACTAAATGCTGTCTAACTAAATAGCTGAAAGTCTGTACACTTGGTCAAGCAAACCTGAACTAAAATACATTGAATACTGTACTGAGACTATGAGAGGTATCATGCAACCGATATTCCTCAATTTGAGATAATCAGGGTCCAACCTGTAACCTAGTTGGAAGGGTATCAGTACCGTGCCACGAGTACTAACACTGGCTGTGTGGATCCACTAAACTAGTGTCCCAAATGAGTAGGGTGTCAAGCCTAAATTGATGGGTGACCCCTGAAAGGAATTCAAGCCTTAACTGATGGGTGACAACTCATATCCTATACTGGCTACATAGTTTTGAAATACAGGGACTACTACTAACGACTCTACCTAACTAATGGCGACGCTGCCATATCTGCATTTGCTCGATGCTAAATCCTACTCCTAATTGAAGTGAAGCTGGTACTGAATTGGACTAAGTTTAACTGAACATTATTTCTGATGGTGCTCACCATGATTACAACAACTGAGTAAAATAATAATATCCATGGTTTAACTGAAATATTGCTTGAAAATAAAAAATCATGTAAAACATATAGGTATTGGGTGTTCATAACCCACCAACACTAAATGTTCATGAAAATATGATATCAAACTTGAAATACGGTAGTATGTAATCTTGGTTAAAAGGCCGAAAACATTGATATTTGATCAAACATATGTGAATCATGAACTTGATCATGGGAATGCCTTAAAACATGGGAAACCAGCATGGTTACGTGACTAAGATCATAGCTTGATAATAATATAACAAGAAAATTGCCTGAATATAACATGAGAGATTTAATCTTAAAGTATGGGATAACTGAACTTATCATGGAATCATTCTTAGACATGAACTAAGTTGAACTTCCAAGAAGTAACATGAATTTAAACTCATATCAAACATATAAAACTTGATAATAAGGGTAAAATCCATACTTTAGTTGAAATAAAGGTTCTTGGGCTCCATGGATGAAAGGTACCCATGGATGAACATCCCACATACCTTAATAACTGAATTCTTGAAGATTTCCTTGAACTGGAAGCCTGAACTCTTTATTCCTTGAAGAAAGAGCTTAAACTTTTTATATCTTGAGAATGAATCTTGAATTTGTTCTCGAGAAAGAAAAAAGAATTTTTTTAGATGAAAATTGAGTAAAGGAGAGAAATAATCCCCTTTTAAAAGCCACAAATCGTGTTAAGGATAGATTGGGGTTGAGAAAAATGACCCAAATGCCCCTTAGCTTAAAGGCCAAGGGGTTGGATGGATAAGAAAGGGGCGATGCGGGCTCCAGACCGATAGAGTAAGCCCTGCGCCACGTGCTTCAGTCTAACGGACTAGATCAAGTACCGCGGGCTCTGACCCAGCAAACTATACTGGGAGATGTTGAGCCTATCCTAGTGGGGCTACTATTTTTGTTTCCCAACACACCCCTATGACCATCTAAAAATCTTCAAACTTTCTCGAGATAGAACTTTACCAACCCCAAACATGTTTCAACTCAAAAATCTACGTCTCGAGGCTGGGAAGACCAAAATAAAAATCTTTGAAGTTTAGGGGTCTTGAAAGTTACTAAGTTCCTAAAACTTAGTGAAAATTTCAAGCCTTGGACTCCTTAAGCATGCAATTAGAGGATGAAATGATCTTAGAACCTCACGAGGTATTATAACATCTCCCCCTTGGGAACATTCGTCCTCAAATAAGATTGGTTAGACTGAGAATACTGAGGCACTGAGATCATATACTAAACATGTATGACTTGAAACATGATTATAAATCTGAGTCCGAAGCATACGACATGAACTGGACTAATTTTTTGAATGCATGGAATGACATGAGAATGGTTACATAGCAGAAACAGAGAACAAAAAAAGTGTATCTAAGGAAAGTCGTTACCTCAAGCTGAATCTGAGTTTGCAGAGAAAACATGTGTGTACTTAACTCACATATCTGCTTCTTTTTCCTAAGTAGCTCCCTCTATAGACTAATTTTGCCAAAGAACTTTAAGTAAGGGAACTTCTTTATTTCTTTATCTATGAATCTGATAATCAAGGATCTCAAGTGGGACTTCTTCATAGGAAAGACTATCCTTAACATCCATATCTTCTAAAGGAACAACTATGGCTGAATAACCAATACATTTATTTAGCAATGAATTATGGAACATTGGATACACTGATGCCAAATTTGCAGGTAACTCAGGCTCATAAGCTACCTTCCCAAAATGGTTTAAGATTCTATATGGGACAACATAGCGGGGACTGAGTTTCCCCTTCTTGCCAAATATCTTTACTCCCTCAATAGGAGAAATCTTTAAATAGACCCAATCATCAACCTCAACTCAAGATCTCTTCTCCTCACATCTGCATAAGATTTCTGATGGCTTTGGGTAGTTTTCAGCCTTTCCCAAATTAACTAAACTTTGTCCATTGCCTCAAATATAGAGTCTGATGCTATGAAAGTGGCCTCACCTATCTCAAACTAACCAATAAGAGACCTACATCTCCTTCCATCAAGAGCATCAAATAGAGACATCTGAATACTGGAGTGATAACTATTGTTATAGGCAAACTCAATCAAATATAAGTGGTTATCCCATCTACCTTTAAAGTCAATAACACATGCCCTCAATATGTACTCTAAAGTTTGAATGGTCCTCTCTGCCTTACCATCTGTCTGAGGATGAAAAGCTATATTGAGATGAACTTGGGTACCAAGACCATTCTAAAAAGCCTTCTAAAAGTGAGAGGTAAACTGAGTACCACTATATGATATAATGGACAATGGAATCCCGTGCAACTTAACCAACTCCCTAATATAAAACCTTTCATAATCCTCAGTTGAGTACAAAGTATGAACTGGCGAGAAATGGGCTAACTCGGTTATTCTATCATTAATAACCCAAATCAAATCATACTAACAATGCTAAGAAGGCAATCATATCACAAAATCCATGTTCACCACTTCCCACTTCTAAGTGGTGATGCTGAACTCTTGCAATGCACTACTAGGCCTTTGGTGCTCAGCTTTAACCTATTCATAATTTGAACACTACACCATAAACTCTATTGTGTCCCTCTTCATACCATTCCACCAATATATTTCCCATAAATCATGGTACATATTAGTAGTTCCTGGGTGAATAGAATATCGCACACCATGTGCTTTCCCTAAAATTCGCTGCCTCAAACATCAACACACGAAACACATAACTTAACCTGACAATGAAGCACACCATCTCCCTCTTGGGATAAAACCTCTACCTTCTGATCTCTAACTCCCTACTTCAACTTAACCAAACTAGGATCCCTAACTTGCATTTCTTTTACTTTAACAACCAATGAAGATTCTGAACCATTCTAAACCCATACACTACCTTCAACTGAATCAACCAACCAAACACCTAATCTAGAAAGCTGATGAACATCATGAACTAAATTCTTCTTATCCTCATCCGCATGAGCAACACTACCCATAGATAACATGCTAAGGGGATTTGCCACTACATTGGCCTTGCCCAGATAATACAATGCACTCATATCATAATCTTTTAACAACTCTATCCACCTTCTCTGACAAAGATTTAGCTATTTCTATGTGAACACATACTTTAAACTTTTATGATCCATGAAAACATCAACATAAAACCCATAAAGATAATACGTCTAAATTTTTATGGTAAGAATAATAGCTTCCAACTCAAGATCATAGGTAGGATAGTTCTTTTCATGAGGTTTAAGTTGTATAGAGGCATAGGCTATGGCCTTGACTCTTTTCATCAAAACACAACCAAGACCAACTATGGAAGTATCACAATAAACTACAAATCCATCCGAACCATCTGGCAAAGTCAAGACTAAGGTAAAAGTGAGTCAAGTCTTCAACTCCTAAAAAATCTTCTCATAAGAATTTGACTACTGAAATGTGACTTTCTTATAAGTCAATCGAGACATTAGGGATGAAATAGAGGAAAACCCTTCAATATACCATCTTTAATAGCTAGCCAAACCTAAGAGACTCCTATTGTCTGATAGAGAGATGGGTCTAGGCCAGTTTCTCACTACTTTAGTATTTTGAGGGTCAACTTGGATGCCATCAATGAAGACTATATGGCCAAGGAAAGCTACTGATCTTAGATAAAATTTGCACTTGCTGAATTTAGCAAACAACTGATGAGCTCTAAGAGTTTATAACATAATTCTAAGATAGTATGCATGATCATTCTCACTACAAGAATAGACAAGGATATCATTGATGATGACTATAATGAACATGTCCAAGTACTATTTAAACACCCTATTCATTAAATCCGTGAAAACTGCAGAGTCATTGGTTAGTCCAAAAGACATAACTAGGAATTCAAAGTGACCATATTGAGTTTTGAAAGCTGTATTTAGAATGTCACATTCTTTGACTCTAAGTTGATGATAGCTGGATCTGAGGTCTATCTTAGGGAACTAACTGGCACCCTGAAGTTGGTCGAACAAGTCATTAATTTTGGGGAGTGGATACTTATTTAGTATGGTGACTTTATTCAACTGAGAATAGTCGATGCAAATTCTAAGAGAACCATCATTGTTACATATGAAAAAGACTGGAGCTCCCTATAGAGAAATACTAGGCCTGATGAAATCCTTATCTAAGAGATTCTTTAACTGTTCCTTTAATTTCTTAAGCTTAGATGGAGCTATTCTATAGGGTGGAATATAGATAGGCTGGGTATCTGGAAGGAGATCTATTCGAAAGTCAATTTCCCTTTCGAGAGGAACTCCAAGAAGATCTTAAGGGAACACATCTAGAAATTCCCTTAACGCTGACACTAACTTGAGACACGGGGTCTCAAAATTTGATTCTTTGACTCAGACAAGATGGTATATACTCCCCTTGAATATCATCTTTCTTGCTTTAAGATAGGAAACAAACTGATATTCAGGCACTGAGGTACTACCCCTCAATTTAATGACTGGTTCATTGGGAAACCATAATTGAACGGATCTACAATCAACTTAGGCATAGCATGAGTAGATCCAATCCATGCCGAGAATGAAATCAAAATAAGTCATATATAACTCCACTATATCAACTGAGGTGATTTTCTAAGATATTGTGACCAGGAAATTTTTGTATCCCCGTTTGGCTATAATAGATTTTCCTACTGGGGAAGACATTGAGAAAGTCTCTTCTAACATTTTGGGATTGAAACCAAAATTGATGGCTATGTAAGGGGTCACAAAAGAATGTGAAGCTCTGGGGTCTAATAAAATATAAACATGAAGATGGAAAACTTGTAACTTACCTGTAACCACATTAGGAGAACTTTCCTTATCGTGCCGCGTCTGGAGAGCATATAATCTATTCTGGCGCTGCCCACTAATTGCACTATAGGTGGCACCCTACTGAGTCTGGCGACCTGTCGGTGCTACTGAAGAATTGGTCTGGCTCTGCTGGCGATACTTCTGCCCCTCTGAGTAACTACTAGACACTCCTAGACCGACCCTGTGGCCCTATTTTCCACATCTTAAACAGACCTCACTACTAGCTTTACACTCACCCTGATGATTCCCAACACATTTTTGACAAAGCAGATTATTACGACCACTGTTCACACTGCTCTAGGACTTAGAGCCTGACGCTCTATCCCGACTATCTTTCCTGAACTTAGAAAGTGGTGCACTAGCTGAAGATAGAGATAGGGCTGAGAATTTTTGATAAAATTGAGAATGATTATCGCTTTCTGAACTTGGCTGAGAAAAGTTAAAACTACCTGTTCTGGCCCTCTTATTCTCTTTCTCTCCCTCCTTATGCTTTTCCTCCTCAATATGCTGGGTGTGAAGCATGAGCCTAGATAGGTCCATCTCCTTAATCAACATAGTAGTCCTACACTCCTTAACCACACTATCAACTATACCAGATACAAACTTACTCATTCTAGACCTACTAGTCGCTACTATAGTAAGAGCATACCTTGCCAACTGAGTGAACTTAAGCGAGTACTCCTTCACGCTCATATTTCCCTTCTTCAAATTGATGAACTCATGAACCTTATATTTCCTCAACTCTAGGGGAATGAACCTCTCTAACAAAGCTATGGAAAACTCCTCCCACTCTACCAGCCCCACATTAACACCTCGATCCTCTTTCTACTACTTATACTAGGTGTGAGATACATCTTGCAACTGATATGCAACCAACTCTACACTCTCACTCGAAGTGATGCCCATGATATCAATCACCATCTGTACCATATCCAAAAATTCCTACAGATCCTCGTCAGACTTAGATCCTAAAAATAAAGGGGGATTTATCCGAGTAAAATCCTGAATCCAAACTACAATCTTAATTTCCACTGGATTGGCTAGGGAAAAAATTTGCTGGTTGTTCTAAGTAGCTAATGAATAGGATAAGTCCATAAAAGAGGACCTAAAAGCAGTGTGAGAAACATGGTCATTCAGGGGATCTTCATGAATAGGCAGTGGTGCAGGATGATCCCCATTTCTACTTCTGTTATTTTTCTTGGGAGGCATTGTCTGTAAATAGAATGAAGGATGAGTGTGAAAGAGAGATTAAATTGAGCGCACTCTTTTTTGGATGATATAAAAACTAAAAGAAGGGAAACTTTACTAAAATGAATTATAGCCACTTGCCTATAAGTGTCGCATGCTTCACACCCATGCTCAAGACTCTACTTAACACAGTTTTCAGACTCCCTAGGACACTATCAAACCTTAGGCTTTGATACCAAGTTTTTTCATGACCCGAGGCTATCCCCTGGTCACGACAATGGTGCTTATGGCTATAAGTGACCATAAGCTAACCCATGAGTTGGTACCTACTGTGAGCACTGAACAAATAGAAATACAACACATATAGGTAAGGTATACAAATATAGTACTGTAAAACCAAGTAATGACATACGCAATAAGAACATGTCTAAAAAATATGATAAAGACTAAAAGAACCGACTGACTATCCAACTGATTGTCTAAAAGACTCTAAACATCATGAGGAGTTGATGGGACAAACCCCCAATTAACTCTGACTGGATGAACATAAGAAAACACTAAAATAACTGAGATAAAGGAATTATGTCCTCGATGGATAAAGACTCATCACTGCTGCTTCTAAGTAATGCTGAGCTGTCTAACAACGATCGGGAAACTGAGCGTCCGAACCTATGTTATAAGACAACATAGCACAAAGAAAAGTATGCGGTCAGTACTTTGAATATACTGGTATATAAGATGAGGACCGACTGAAATGTATGAGGTAACTAAGCATAAATGCATGAACAGTCAATATATAAGAATTCAAAATAAAGCATAAACATATTTATAAGAAAAGCTGTAGTCTGAAAGACTGTATAAATTAAAGTCTGTAAATTTGGTCAAGCAAACCTGAACTGAAATACACTAAATGCTGTACGAAAATTGTGAGATGTATCATGTAACAAATATGCCTAATTCTGAGCTAATTGGGGTCCAACCTATAACACAGTTGGAAGGATATCAGTTCCATGCCACAATTGCTAACACTGACTGTCTAGGTCCACAAAATTGGTATCTCGAAGGACCAGGGTATCAAGACTAAACTGATGGGTGACACCTAAAAGAAAGTATCCTAAGCTAATGGTTGACCCCTCATATCTTATGCTGACTACGTAGTTCTAGAATACACGGACTACTACTAACGACTCTGCCTAACTGACGAGGAATTCTCCATCCCCACATTCGTTCGGTGCTAAATCCTACTCTTAATTGAACTGACACTTGTACTGCACTGGACTAAGTTTAACTAAACATTATTTTGGATAGTGCTCATCATGATAACATCAATTGAGTAAACTAATAATATCTATGGTTTAACTGAATCATTACTTAAAAATATGAAATCATGTAAAATATAAAGGTATTAGGCGTTCATAACCTACCAGCACTGAATGTTCATGAAAATATGATATCAAACTTGAAATAGGGTAGTATTTAATCATGGTTCACAGACCCAAAACATAGACATTTCATCAACCATATGAGAATCATGAACTTGAACATGGGAATATCTTAAAACATGGGAAAACAAGACGGTTACATGACTAAGATTATAGCTTGATAATATAACATGAAATTCACCTAAATATAACATGAGAGATTGAACCTTAAAGAATGACATAACCTAACTTATCATGGAATCATTCTTGCACATGAATTTAGTCAAATTTCTAAGGAGAAATATGAATTTTAACTCATATCGAACATATAAAACTCCATAATAAGAGAAAAATCCATACTTTAGTGGAAAGTAAGTTTTTTTGGGCTCCATTTGTGAAAGGGACCCATGGATGATTTTTGGGCTCCATTTGTGAAAGGGACCCATGGATGAATATCCCACATACGTTAATAACCGCATTCTTGAAGATTTCCTTAAATTCAAAGCATGAACTCTTGATTCCTTAAAGAAAGAACTTGAACTTTTGATTTCTTGAGATTGGAGCTTGAATTTGTTCTTGGGAAAGGAAGAGGGTTTTCTTGGGAGAAAATTGAGTGAAAGAGGCAAATAATACCCTTTTTAAAGCCCCAAATTATGTTAAGGATGAATTGGGGATGAGGGAAATGACTCAAATGACCCTTAGCTTAAAGGACAAGGGGCTGAAGGGATTAGAACGGGGCGATACAGCCTCCAGACTTTGCGGAGTAAACCCTGCGCCACAGGCTTCAGTCCAACAAACTAGACCAAGCACCGTGAGCTTTCTCCTGGTGGACTAGATTAGGTGCCACGGGCCTATCCCAGTGGGATACTATTTTTGTTTCCCAAACACACCCCTATGTACGTCTGAAAATCCCAAAACATTCTAGAGACATACCTTTAACAACCCCAAACATGTTTCAATTAAAAAATCTAAGTTTCGAGGTTGGAAAGACTGAAATAAAAATCATCAAAGTTTAGGGGTCTTGAAAGTGACTAAGTCCCTAACACTTAGTGAAAATTTCAAGCCTTGGACCCCTTAAGAATACAACTAGAGGCTGAAATGAGCTTAGAACTTTATGACACATTACACTTTGGTATAACATTGACCATCACTACTCTTCCATATTATGCAATTCCGTATCCACTACTATGAGCTCCTTCAGTTCCATCATGAGAACCCCTTGTACTACCTGTGACACTCAATGAACCACCTCTAACTACAAATATAGGAGTAGGGAAAAGGTAAAGTTGAGATCCATATTGGGTAGGACCCAATGCTTGCTGAGGATTGTCATTAACTTGCATTGAGAGGGCCCAAAAGAACTAGGACACCATCCTTGACCCGATGAACCAAAGTTGGAGACTCTACTTAAATAATCTGACCTCTGACTACCTAAAACCCCTAAAACCATAAACCTACTATCCAAACCCTATAAATCTACCTGAACTAGTCTACATGATAATTATGAGAACCTTTGCTTAAGAGATCTTACCTCGATACATATGTCTACTAAAATCACTATATCGACCAATCTTTTTAGAATCATTACCACTCTGAGTTCCTTGATGAATCAACTCAATCAACTCAGTATTATCCATGAAGCTCTTAAAACTACTATTTGAACTATAGCTAACAGATAGTAACCTAACAAACTATTGAAAAAATTATTTATCTTCTTTAACTTATTAGAGTTACTGGTAGTAGCATATTAACATAGTGTACAAAAATATGTCTCAAACTCTATGATATTTAGGAATCCCTACTCTAGGTGATCAAAATCATTTCCCAGCTGGTCCCTTAAATTTTATGGCACTATCCTCTCTAGAAAAGCCTTAGAAAATATGGTCCATGTTATAACAGACGAACCCAATGGACTATCCTCCACTATAGTCTAGCTATGTTAGTGAACTGCTAAGTTGTATAGGCAATACCTATGACTCAAAGGATCCAAAGTTATGCAATATCACCTTATAGTTAAGAAAAAACTCATACGAATCCTCATCAATGGCACTACTAAACTTGGGAGGAGCCAAGCAAATTAATCTATCAAATCACTTTTGATCATCGAAAGATGTATCAGGACCCAAAAGAATAGAAGGAATAGTGTGCCTAGTAGGCAGTGAATAAATATGAGGGGGTAACATAGTAGATGGTTGTACCTCTAAACTCGATAAACCATAATTGTAAGCCTGCCCTGATGGAAGAATACCTCTTAGAGTCTAAAAAATACTAGCACACTCAATAAAACACCCATATGGGGAACGCCATCCAAATGACCCAATAGAAAAATAAACAAATCTATTATACTATGGTAACAAGTAAACTCTATAGGACTTGATATTGCCGCACATACTTAATAATATAGTCCTCATTATCATTATAACTCTTAATCTCAAGAAAGGCTACCTAGACTATTCTCTAGTCGGAGTATCTCCTCATTCCTAACCTCTTTCTCTTGCTTGACCATGAGCCCCACCTCATTTATTGACTGAGGCTCCAACAGCTGGTACTGGTTCAACATCCTTAATAACTATGGATCTAGTCCTTACAATCTATGCAAAAAAATTGAATACAAGTTTAGAATATGGGTTATGCACGACCCACATGAGAAGAAATCAATTTAGAGAAGGTTTTTCTAAAGATGTCTTATCTAAAAATATCTTATAGCCTTTTAAAGATAAATATGGATGAAAATGTATTAATATACTAGACTCTACTAGACATCCTACTTTTATACGTATGAGATCGGTGAACCTAGTGCTCCGATACTAATTTTCATGACATAAAACTTATGGTCATGATGGCACCTACCTTAATCTAGCCTTGGTTAGTAAGTTGACACCTCAAAATATAAAAGAAAATTAAAGAAGAAAGAAACTTGATAATACATGAGACTTCTCGAATAAAGTCAAGACATAATGTGTAAATAATATAAATATCCAATCCTAAAACATAAATCCCCAAAACCTGGTATAAAATGTGTAAAGAGCCTCTAATACAATATCAATATCTAGAATACATTAATTTTTCTCTGAAAATACATAAAGTCCAGAAAAAATAGGAAGAAGTCCAAAATCTACCCTAATCTTTAAAGCACACCAGTACCTCAAATATCAACCTCTTATAACATGATATCTACCACTGCAGGTGACAATCATCCTGGGATATCCATCGAAAGAGCATAGAATTCGGAATAAGTATGGTCCACTTATACTTAGTAGGTATCATAGTCGAACAGAGCAAAGTTGAAAACTAAATAAGTTAGAGATACTATGAGCATGTTCCACCTACAAACAAAAAAAATTCCCAAATGTGTAGCTTATACTGTCTCCACTAACAGTTCATAATATAAAGTCAAAAGAGAAACTACACAAGATATATATATATATATATAGAAACTAAGTACATAACAAAAAACACACATAGGCAATACAAATGATACAATGCAAATGCAATGATGGTGGAATTATGATGAATGTAAGCCATTACATGACTTTTCATACACACCTTTCAATCCATAGAACTTCAAGATAGGACACATGGGTGTTTTGAAACTCATATACTTTCTCAAATCTCAATATTGTATCTCAATCAACCTTGCTGACTAAGGAACACGACCAAGGATCTTATAAAGTGTCTCATTTTCTTTTACAAATTTTTATTTATTATTGGTTCTAGTATCTCATGAATATGTATATATGAAATAAGGATGTAATGATGACAAACCATCAATACGAGATGATAATCAATTCAATACAGGTACAAATAAGCTTAAAGATGATGTAAATTCCAAAGAAGGATAAGGACTCCTCAAAAGGTACCACTTTGCAGTTATCAAACATCTAAGGAAGATTATAAGTGGTTTCAGAATTCTTCATTCTGATTGTGTATAAACTAGGCAGGTCCTATCTATCCATGGTCAATAGTAGTCTAACTTGACTTGGAAGATCTTCAAAATTGTGAAAAGTTTGATCATAAGAGAAATTGTGGCTTAGGTTTGACATTTTATCAGCAACTTGATTCCCTTCCCTAAAGCAGTGTCCAAGGTTGAATCCTGTAAGCTTTTTAAGCATGACTAGTTCCTTAACTTTATCATGGATCCTCCATGGAGGGAATTGGGATTTGTTTACCATATCCACTAATAGTTTGGAGACATTTTCCACATAGAAAGATTGGAAGTTGTTGGCAATACACCATTTTACCCCATACACCAAAGCTGTAGGTTTTGCCCATGCAATAGTACCATTTTGTAGAGACAATGTATAGGAAAAAATTAGTTTTCAATTGATGTCTCTAACAACACCTCCTCCACAACATATTCCATTCTTACAACTCCCATTTGAGTTGATTTTAACATGCAAGTTTGTAGGACAACCCAAATACTTTATAGGAAGATTCTTGTGCTTAAAACCAGTGATCCTCTATATCCTAGCTATCTCTTCTTCATATGCATTTGGTTTTAAGATCATACAAGATTTGTGTTTGTTGATCATTTGCCCTAAAATACTTTCATACTCAGCAGGAGTGTCAAGTAAGGAGCTTCAACTATACCCTGCAACAACTAGAAAAAATTATAATGTCATCAACAAAGGCTAAATAATTAATAGATGGGCCTTTCTTGCTCATATGAAACCCAATAAAATCCTTACTAATAGAGATCTTATTAAGTTTCAACAACAATTACTCATCACTAAGTATAAATAAAGGTGGAGAGAAAGGGTCTCCTTGTCTAAAACCCCTTTTAAAATTAAAAAAACCATATCTAAAGCCATTTACTAGGAGGGAATACCAATTACAAGAGATGTGTCTATGAACTATGTCAATCCAAAGTTCACAAAAACCCATTCTCCCCATAAGAATGCAATGATATGTCCATTCCACTCTATTATAAGCTTTGGTCGTATCTAGATTGATTGCTACATTACTATTGGTGTTAGGACAGTCAATGTCATGAACAATCTCTTGGTCTAGGAGAATGTTCTGAGTTATGGATCTACCTTTAACAAACCCACTCTAATTACCACTAATAAAGTTAGGCAAAATTTACTAAGTCTAGGATTAAGTAACTTGGTAAAACTTTTTCTAATCATATTACACAAACTAATTGGTCTAATAGCGGTAAAATATTGAGGGAAGGGGACTTTAGGTAACATTATACTGCAAGTAAGAGTAAAGCTTCTTGGAAGAGAGGCAAACAGAAAAAAGCTTTTAGAGCGATAAATACATCTTTAGAAATGAGCCCAACAAACCTGAAAGAACTTAGTAGTCATACCATCTGGACCTGGTGTACTATCATGATCCATACTAAAAATAACCTCCTTAATCTCATCTTCACAAGGACTAACAATATGTTCTATATTTGCATTGTCATCAGTTATCGGAGTGATGTCATTAAGTTCTTTTAGATCCTGATACTCCAAAGTCTAAAAGAAAATCCCTTTAAAGTATCTAAGTGTAGCATCACCGACATTTTTGTTGCCTTCTACACATTGTAGATGTTTATCTTGGATCTTGTTGATATACAATCTCTTTCTCCTATCTTTCAGGGAACTGTGGAAGTATGCATTATTCTGATCTCCATCCTTTAGCCATTTTACTCTAGCTTTTTGCCCGAGGATAGAATCTTGGAGCTTGAGATATTTGATGTATTCAGCCTTGTTCTTGTTTAACCGAGACCTAGTCTCCCCTGTGTTATCTATGATCTTGATCTGATCTCTCAATTCAACAATAATATACATATAAGCCTCTACAAAGGCAACAGAATAGTAATAACATTCGTGCAATACTACCTAGAATGCTTTACAAGAACGATTAACTACCAAGCCTAGTCAGAAGAAAGTTAAGCCATAACCTACCTCGAGAAGCCAAAATCCATGCCTAGACCCTTCATCATGGATCCTTTCCTTTATGAGCAATATCAAAATAAAATAAATCTGTCAACAAAGTAATATGTACGACAATGGGAAACAAATGATACCCATATCTACTATATTTAAATCGGGTCCAAAAATTATTCAAAAAATAGGTTCAAAATTGAAAGTGATGAATTTGAAATTTTATTTTAGAAGAACATTCCTTATATCAAGAGGAATCTAACTATGAAAAACTATGTAAAAATAAGGTGAAATTGACCTTCAAATTAAAGATAAACCAACTTCATGTTTACCAAGTAAAAACCCCAAAAATCTATTTTAAAATTATATTTTAAAGCTGTTTAGGAGGTTGAATCAATAGGAATTGATATAATAGGACTTTAGAGGTTATCCAAGCAAGATTAGTGAACAAACCCCTTTGAAATCACATTTCTCAAAGCTCCGAAGTTCAAAAATGGTTAAAAATTATGAAAATGAGCTATATGTATTGTTCAGTAGAATAATAACTCACGTACTCGATCAACCATTCACATTCATGAGGGTGAACTCTGACCAACGACTTAATTACCGTTCAAGATTGTAGCCCTTTCCTCATAAACACAAAGGATAATGACTCGACCAACCCAGAATCTGACAACCCTATTGCATATGTGTAGATGATGAATCCTAATGTGATCCCCGATTACCATTTGCAATTGCAGCCACAAACATGTGATCACGATAAAATATTCCTTTATAGTGAATGTGATGGCTCCCTACCAAACACAATGAATGCACCAGATATCAGCAATTCAGGTGAAGTTGTATGTTACCAAACCCTTTAAATAAACCCTAGAGATTTCTTTAGGACATTACAGAGCTAAACCATATATGCTACTTGTCTATTTTTGATGTTTTAGATTCTATCAAATTATCAAATTTACAAAAAGAACTTGTTTTTCAACAATTTAGCGATCAGGGACCCCCTACTCTTATTTTAGCTAGTTTTCATTAAAAGGAATAAAATGTAAAATTAAGGCTCAGGACTCGAAATAACTATGATACAAACCGAATATTGACATTCCAAATCTAAAAGTTTCCAGATCACCCAAATCACTCTCGAATACATTAGGGACCGTACCTACCAATCCCACAATTCATAATAGCATATAGCTACAACATATGGTTGTTTTACCTACTCTCACACTCACAAACAACAAATAAATAATACAACTATGGGGAGGGATAAAATAGTCCAAAAGCACCAAAATTGAAAAATTAACAAAAGGATTGTTACATTACCCACTACTAAAATACACGTTTTTACTCAAATATAAGGATAAAGAAGGTATATAACATACCAAAAAGCTAGGGATATCTACTCTACATGTCCAACTCTATCTTCTAAGTGGCCTCCTCAACTGGTAGATGCTTCCATTGAACCTTAACTAATGTTATTTTCTTGACTATAAAATTTTAACCTACCTATCCAAAATGGCCATGGTCTTGTCCTTAAAAACTAGATTCTGGTTCAAATCCCACTAGATCCCATGAGAACACTGACAGAGAAATGGAATGTATAGCTAAAGGACTCAGAGGTAAAAATAGCTCAATGTTTACATTTTAGTATGATGAAAAATCTCAAAGGATTAATAAACCTTGAACTACTATTGCCTTTCTTCCCTAACCTCATCACACTGCTCATGGGTGATACCTTCAACTGAACTCGATCACCTACCACGAATTCCAAGTCAGAACTCTCTGAGATGTTTAACTTTTTTTTTTATCTACTTTAGGCTGTCAAAAATTGGTCTTAAATCAACTTGACCCTATCTATAGACTCTCTCAACAAGTTCATACCCCTAGGTCTAACTTTAAAAAATTTTTAAAACCCAATTGAAGACCTACACTTCCTGCCATACAAAGCCTCAAATAGTATAATTTTAAGTCAGAATGGTAACTATTATTATATATAAACTCCACCAAGGGCAAGGAATGGTGTCACTGACCACCAAAAGAAATCACACAAGGTAAAAATATGTCCTTCAACTCCTAAATGATCTGATTGACTAACTATCTACGTAGGGGTGAAAAATTGGTCTCATTTCTGACCGAATGTCCAGGTCTCGTTGCATAGAGCTCCAGAAGTGTAATGTAAACTTAGTACCTTTATTCAAAATGATGTAAATGGGCACACTATGCAACTAATATATCTCTCGAGTGTAGATTTTAGCCAAAATTTGTACACTGTAGTTAGTTTTTACTATTACAAAATGAGATGATTTGGTCAATCTGTCCATAATCTCACAAATAGAGTCAAACTTCTTCAAAGTTTGAGGCAAACCAACTACAAAGTCCATAGTAATACACTCACTCTTCTTCTCAGGTATAGGCATTCTTTGAGTGATACATCTCGGTATCTAGTGTTTGTACATCACTTACTGACAATTCAAATACTTAGCCACAAACTGTATAATGTCTCTCTCACAACACCAATAATTAGGGGTGTGCATCGATCGGTTCAGTTTTACATATTACCGGTTTGGTTTCTCAATTTTTGGTTTTTAAATATGTTAAACCAATAACCAAACCAATAAGATACTTTTTATCGATTTTTGGTTTATCAATTTTTAGTCCTTAACATTCGATTTTCGGTTTAATCGATAAGAAAATACTCATAAAATAGAAATAGTAGTAACTAACATGAAAAATAATCGAATCTTAGTTGCAAACAAAAATCCTACATAATGATTTTTAATTTACAAGAATCATCAAGTTTGAACTAAATGTTGTTAGGAGAAATTAAGAGTTTGTATAATTGAAATAATAGGTTTGTTAATTTGTAGAGATTAAAGAGAAATTAAGAGAAATATCTAATAAGTCATATATATATATATATATATATATAAAATATATATTCTTATTGGGTTATCAGTTTACCCAATAACCCAATAAGAAAAAATCAATCCGAACCAATAACCTAATAATTTTTTTATAAACCATTTAAAATCGTTAACCCAATAACCCAATAACAATAAACCAATAACATTTTTATCGGTTCGGCATTTTTATCGGTTTGGTTTATCGGTCAGTTTGATTTTTGCACAGCCCAACCAATAATGGCGATACAAGTAATGATACATCTTAGCTGAACCTCTATGAATAGAATACCTCACATTATGGTCCTTATCTAAGATCAATCTTATAAAATCACCAACACTAGGAACATAAATCTGACCCTTGGTCTTCAAAACACCCTCCTAATCAAGAATTACTTCCTTAGCTTTACCTTTCAATATGTTGTCCTAAATGATGCATAAATTCATATACTTAAACTTTCTATCCTTAATATACTCTGTCAATAAAGATCATACCTAAACATAAGAAAGAACTCTACTAGGATGAAATGTATCACTAGTAGAAAGCTATTAGCTAAACTCTAACATCCATAGCCACAGGTCCCTCCTCCGCCATTAGTAAAGCAAGGCTACCCATACTCACTACTTTTGTACTCAAGGCATAGACTATAGCATTGGCCTTATTTGGGTGGTAAAACAAGTCATGTCATAGTCGTTAAACATCTCTAACCACCCAAGCTATGTAAAATTTAGATCCTTTTAGTTAGATAAACTGAAGGATATGATGATGGATGAAGACCTCATAATGAACTCCATAAAAGTAATACCTTCATAACTTTAAAATAAAATCTACCAATATAAGCTCAAAATCATAAGTGGGTTATTCCTTTTCATGGTTCTTTAAATGCCTCAATACATAGGCTATAACCTCCCACTTCTACATGAGAACTCCACCAAGGACAAAACCTTAAGATTTTGAAAGCTTATCTCACACTCACAAAACTATTGAAAAGAAACATTCTTCTAGGTCAATCTAGTCAAAGGAGTTGCAATAATAGAAAAATCCTCCACGAACCATTTGTAGTAACCAACTATACTAACAAAATTCCAAATCCTAGACCAATTTTAAATTGCCTCAACCTTGACCGGATTTACCATAGCACCCTCCTTGAATACTACATGCCCTTGTGCTGCCACCAAACCAAGCCAAAACTCACACTTTGAAACTTAGCACATGACTACTCATCTCTCAATCTATGACTCATAATTCTCCAATCTAGCAAATGCCCTCTCTTGGAATACACCAAGATATCATTAATGAACACAATAATGAAAAAATCAATATATGGTAGAAACACTTTATTTATCAACTCCATAATATCATTGGGATATTAAGCAACTCAAATCACATAATAAGAAACTTGTAATGGCCATGCTGAATCCTTAAATACATATTAGGAATATCCAAAGACTTAATTATTGATTGTTGGTATCTTGATCTCAAGTCAATCTTTAAAAATACTGAAGCACCTTGCCACTGATAAAATGATTGTCAATGCATAGAAGAGGCCTTGTTCAACTATTGTTAATCAGTACATCTTCATAGACAAATCTTCTTTATAAATAAAACTAGAGCACCCTAGGGAAAAATTCTAGACTAAGAAATCCTTTACTGAACAAGTCTTGTAATTGATCTTTCAACTCCTACTTTATTAATGCTATCTTATACAAAGAAATAGAAAGGGGTTTTTGTAATGCCTTGAGTCTGTGCCCCGGAGGCTACACAGTGCTCATAATCCTGAAGGATCATATGCTAACCCATGACTGGTA
Source organism: Capsicum annuum (assembly GCF_002878395.1). NCBI lineage: Eukaryota > Viridiplantae > Streptophyta > Magnoliopsida > Solanales > Solanaceae > Capsicum > Capsicum annuum. Next base: position 143,349,176 of record NC_061121.1, on the reverse strand, counting down.
CCTGCTGCAATAACTAAATAATAATACTGTAATATGCAGAAATTAGGTAGAAACTTACCATAAGGTTCAATACTGAATTAAATCTGACTAAGGTATAACAATATCAAAATTGAAACATCTATCTGAAAATACTCTAGTCTGAAAAGCCTCTAAACTATCTGAAATGTGGAGTTGATGAGACAAGTCCCCAACTAACTCTAGCTACTGAAATAAATTGAAATTTCGAAATACTAATCGTGTCCTCAAACTATGAGGACTCACCACTAACTCTGACTGCCAAAGATCTGAACTGCTAAGGGTGGTCGGGAGCCCGTACGTCTGAACCTATGATATAAAACATCATTGGACAAGAATAAAGTATGCATTAGTACTTTGAATGTACTGGTATATTAAGTGAGGTAGGCTGAAATGCATGGGTTTATATGCATGAACAATACATACAGAATGACGTCAATATAACAGAATAAGAGTACATGCATAAAAATGTAAATTGTAACTAAGATCATGATAATACTGAATACTGAGTCTAAATACTGATTAATTGATAGTTGAAGTATACTGATATTGAATTACTAATAATTAAATGAATGTATTTGATAGTCTTGATTCTATGGAACTATTTTCATTCTGCACTAAGCTAAGTGACTGTGTCTGACAGTCCTAAATCTACAAAACTAAACTGAGTTCTGTACTGAGATTAAATCTAAAACTGAGACTGTGGGAAGTAATCATCTAACCGACATGCCCTTTCTTAAATAGCTTGGGGCCCAACCTGTAACCCCAGTTAGAAGGGTATCAGTACCATGCCATGAGTAAGGATAACTGTGAGTTAACCCTCTCTATCAGAAAGCTCTTTCGTCAACCCTCGCTAGCAGGAAAACTCGTACGAGATGTACCAACCCTAATCTAGCATAAGGATATCTCAACCTACACTATCTCCATAGTTCTATAACACAGGGATTGCTACTAAGGGTCATACCCTCTACTGGCAGGAATTTCCCCATCCCTAGGATAACTCGATGCTTAATCCTACTCCCAACTGAGTAAACACTGAACTAATTTCTAGTTTATACTAGTCTTGACTGAACTGTTACTGATTAAATATCTAAATGAACTTAAATAAGTTCACTGAATTCGGTTGACTGACAAAATACTACTAAATTCTGTTAACTGGGTGAATTCACTGAGGTCTGAACTGAATACTAAACTGGACCGAGCTACTACCGAGTCTACTGAGTGTTTTCTGAATTTTGTAACTGGCTGAGAGTACTACTGATCGTGACATGATTGATACCATCCTGAGACTAACCATGGCTCTAGGTAATTAGCTACATTATTGGGTATTAAGTACCCTCAGGACTCGATAGTATAAATTATAAGACATAGCACAATCTTGAAACATGATAAATAACTACTTGATCATCATTTATTCGTTGGGACATTCTAGGAAACACTTGCATGCCATAAACTTGAATACATGCTAACATGATATAATTTCATTATTTAATTCTTATGAACAACTCATCAAACACTTGGAAGGCATTATATATGCACATAGTACTAATGAACACATGAGCATCACAATTTCAAAGCTTTAACATGAATTCATATGATACTAGATACATAATAGTTATTTTTATATAAATCTTGCACTTAACCATGGAATAGAAATCCAATCAGCATTATAATTATGAATACACTAGAATTCAAATCATGGAAAACATGAAATCAAGCTACTTAAAGTTTAAAAGAGTTTCTTTCACTCCAAGGGTGGAAGGAACCCTTGGATGAACACTTGGCATACCTTGGTTACTAAATTCTGAAGAAAAATAGTGAAACCATTAGACTTGGCTTTGAAATTAAATTACCTAGGGTTCTTATCTTGAGTGATTTGAGAGAAAGTGAGTGTATTTTTCTTAATGAGGGTTAAATCTCGTGTTTTAGGACTGAATAGGGCTAGGAAAAAGACCCTAATACCCCAAAGGACACAACTTTTTAATTACTAAAAATCTAACTGACGACGTGTAGGATGACTACCGTATCATTGGCATCGATGCAATAGCCAACACACTGCATCGAGTCTGTGTCGGTTCATAGGAAATTGCAACTGGTAGCCAACAAAAATATTGATCGACGTGATGGCCAACCTGACTTGCTGATATCACATCGATGCCCTATTTTGGATTCCCAAACATGGTTCAAACGAGGTTCATAAAATACGAAACTCATCCGGGAACACCTACTGACATTCCTGATCATGAATTAACCTAAAGATATACATTTTAAGATCATAAGAGTCGTGAAATAGATTTTCCAATTTACTAATACTAAGTCTGAATACTTAGCTAGTATTTTCTAAGTCTGGGACCCCTTAGCAAGCTTAAAAGACTAAATTAAGCTTAGGATTTTGCGGGGTCTTACAATATCTCCTTCTTGGGAAAATTCATCCTCGATTTAGACTGATTAAACTGAGAATATTGATAGACTGGAATTAGACACTGGACATGCACAACTGAAACATGATTTCATGAATGAAATTACTGATATACTAAATTATCATACTAAACATGCATATCTGATACATGAGTTTATAGTTGAACATGATTCATGAATGCATGGCTGGGATTACTGATAAGCTGGGTTTATATACTGGACATGTATGCCAGATGCATGAGTACATGACTGAACTGATTCGTGAATACATGACTGAGTATGCAACTTTAATTGATGCCAAGTTGGTAGCTATATCTGAACATGAGGTTGATTAAATTCAAAGGAAACTATTACCTTGGTTTGAGTCTGAGTTTGCATAGAAAATGTGAGGATACTTTGTTCGCATGTCTGATGCTGCTTTCTAGGTAGCTCTCTGAATGAACTGATATTGCCAAAGTATTTTGACTAGAGGGACTTCTTTGTTCCTTAGTCTGCGAATCTGATAATCAAGGATTTTAACGGGAGTCTCTTTATAAGAAAGGTTGTTTTGAATATCTATGCCCTCTATAGGGAGTACAAATGCTGGGTCACTTATGAATTTCTTAAGCAAGGAGACATGGAACACTGGATACACTGAAGCTAAGTCAAAAGGCAACTCAAGATCGTAAGCTACCTTTCTGAAATAACTGAGAATTTGGTAAGGAATGACATATCGGGGACTGAGTTTCCCCTTCTTGCCAAACCTCTTCACTCTTTTCATAGGAGAGATTTTAAAAACATAAAATCACTAATCTCAAACTGAAGATCTTTTCTGCGTACATCTATGTACAATTTTTGTCGGCTCTAAGCTGTCCTTTCCCTAATCAACTGAACTTTCTCTAAGATATTAAATACCAAGTCAAGCCCTACCAATGTGGCCTCACCCACTTCAAACCAACTGATGGGAGAGCTACACCTCCTTCCATAAAGTGTTTCAAATGAAGCCATCTGAATGTTGGAATGATAGCTTTTGTTATATGCAAATTCAATCAATGGAAAGTGGCCATCCCAACTACCATTAAAGTCTATTGCACAGGCTCACAACATATCTTCTAAAGTCTGAATGGTGCTTTCTTCTTGACCATCTGTCTGAGGATAAAAGGCTGTACTGAGGTGAACTTGGGTATCAAGACCCTTTTGGAATACCTTCCAAAAATGAGAGGTGAACTGGGTACATCTATCTGAGATAATGGACAACAAAACACCATGCAATCTGACCAACTCCTAGATATAGAGTTTGGCATAGTCCTCTACTGAATAAGAGATATGTACTGGTATGAAATAAGATTATTTGGTCATCCTATCTACAATGACCCAAACTGAGTCATGTTGATGATGGGTACGAGGCAAACCTATCACAAAGTCCATGTTCACTTTTTACCATTTCTAGGTGGGAATGCTGAACTCCTACATGGACCTACTAGGCATCTGATGCTCAATCTTAACCTATTGACATGTTAAGCACTTAGCCACAAACTCTGCAATGTCTCTCTTTATCCTACTCCACCAATAGTTCTCCCACAAATCATGGTACATCTTAGTGGACCCTAGATGAATAAAGTAGCACACACAATGCGTCTTTGCAAGAATTTGCTGTCTTAAATCATCTACACCTGACACATATAGTCGACCCTGGCAGCACAATACACTATATCTCCCTGGGGGAAGATCTCTACTTTTTGATCTCTGATTGATTCCTTCAACTTGTCTAGAATGGGATCCCTATCCTGATTTTCCTTTACCTTACAAACTAGGGATGATTTTGAACTACTCTGTACCCATACACTACCTTCTAATAAATTGAATAAGAGGACACCTAGTCGGGCAAACTGATAAACTTCCTGAACGAACTTCTTTTTACCATCCTCTACATGAGAAACACTACCTATAGATGTCCTACTGAGAGAATCAACCACTACATTGGTTTTACTCGGATGATACAGGACATTCATGTTATAGTCTTTCAACAACTCCAACCACCTTCTCTAACGGAGGTTTAAACATTACTAAGAGAACACATACTGTAGGCTCTTATGTTCAATGAATACATCAACGTGCACCCCATACAAATAATGCCTCCAAATCTTTAAGTTAAATACTACTGCTGCTAACTCAAGATCAAGAGTAGGATAGTTCTTTTCATAGGGCTTAAGATGTCTAGTGGAGTAGGCTATGAACTTACCTTTCTACATCAAAACACACCCCAAACCAACTTTGGAGGTATCACAATACACAACAAAGCTGTTTGAAATATCTGGTAGGGTCAAAACTAGAGATGTAGTGAGTCGAGTCTTCAACTCCTGAAAACTCTTTCCAAAAGAATCTGACTACTGGAATTTGACTTTTTTTGAGTCAATCTGGACATAGGGGATGAAATAGATGAAAATCCCTCAACAAACCATCGATAATAGCCATCTAAGCCCAATAAACTCCTAATATCTGAATGAGAGATAAGTCTAGGCTAGTTTCTCACTGCTTTGGTCTTTTGGGGATCAACTCTAATGCCATCAATAGAAATGATATGGTAAAGGAAGGCTACTGACCTTAGCCAAAATTCACACTTGCTTAATTTGGCTAATAGTTGATGGTTCTGAGAGTCTGCAATACTATTCTAAGATGGTCTGCATGATTATTCTCATAGTAGGAGTAGACACAAATTTCATCTATGAAGACTATGATGAACATGTCTAAGTATTGCTTGAACACACAGTTCATCAAATTTATAAAGATTGCAGGGGCATTGGTAAGACCAAAGGACATGACTAAGAGTTCAAAGTGAGCATACCAAGTTTTGAAGGCTATTTTCAAGATGTCATATTCTCCGACTCTAAGCTAATGATAGCCCGATCTTAGGTCTATCTTGGAGAAGTAACTGGTACCCGAAAGTTGGTCAAACAAGTCATCAATTCTAACAAGTGGATACTCGTTCTTGACTGTGACTTTATTTAGCTGACGGTAATCAATACATATTCTGAGAGAACCATCTTTCTTATGCACGAATAAAATTGAGGCACCCCATGGGGACACACTGGGTCTGATGAATCCCTTATCAAGGAGGTCCTTTAACTGTTCTTTTAATTCCTTGAGTTTTGCAGGAGCCATTCTATATGGTGGGATAGATATGGGCTGAGTATATGGAAGAAGGTCTATTCTGAAGTCAATTTCCCTCTCAGAAGGAACTCTGGGGAGATCTTTGGGAAACACATCTGGAAATTCATATGCTACTGACACTGATTCAAGATTAGGGGGTTCTGAACTAGAGTCTTGGACTCGAATAAAATGTTAGACATACCCCTTAGACATCATTTTTCTTGCCCTAAGGTAAGAAATAAGCTGACCTCTAAATGCTGAAGTAATACCCCTTCACTAAAGGATGGGTTCATTCAGAAACTAAAATTAGACAATTCTATTTCTGTAGTCGACTAAGGCATAGTAAGAATTAAGCCAATCTATACCGAGAATGACTTCAAAATCAGTCATCTCTAATTTGACTAAGTCTGCTAAAGTGACTTTCTGAGATATCATAATTGAATAGTTCCTGTAAACCCACCGGGCTATGATAGATTTACCCACTGCTAGGATTTTGGCACTGACTCTAAAGTTAACAGCTATATAAGGAGTAACAAAGGACATAGAAACTCCTTGGTCTAGCATAACATAAATATATAAATGATAAACTTGTAACATACCAGTGACCACATCAGGAGAACTCCCCTGATCCTATTGGGATTGAAGTGCGTAGAGTCTATTTGGTCGTTGCCCACTGGTGGCAATGGATGAAGTACCCTGCTGATTCGGGTGACCAGACTGAGCTGGGGAACATTTATGCTAACTTTAAGAACCCATATAAGGACACTATTTGAATTTGTGGCCTAGCTTACCATATCTGAAATACACATCACTGCCAGTTCTGTAAATACCCTGGTGAATTTTGCCATACTTCTAATAGAGGGGATTGGTTTGGGCACTACTAACACTACCCCGGCTTAAGGGCCTTGTGCCCTATCTCTATTGCCATCTATGAATTTTGGCACTGGAGCATTAGCTGAGGATGGAGCTATAACTGAGGATTTTAGGTGGAACTGAGAATGCTTTTTACCCTCCAACTTAAGCTGAGCAAAGTTGAAACTACCTGTTGTCACTCTATTGTTTTCTCTCTCCTTCTTCTTATTATTTGCCTTCTCTATCTACTGAGCATGGACCATGAGCCTGGATATGTCCATTTTCTTAATTAAATTTACGGTCCTACACTCCTTGACCATACTATTAAACATGCCAGACATAAACTTTCTTATCTTAGATCTGCTATCGACTACCATATAAGAAGCATATCTGGCTAATTGATTAAACTTAATAGAATACTCTTGTACCGTCATGTTTCCCTGCTTAAGATTTATAAACTTTAAAATCTTCACTTCTCTCAACTCTAGCGGGAAGAACCTATCTAGAAAAGCAACAACAAACTCCTCCCATTATATGGGCCCTGCATCTGCGACCCTTTCTACTTTCCACTGTTTAAACCATGAGTGTGCCACATCCTGTAACTGATATGTGGCCAACTTAGTGCTCTCAATATCAATCACTCCCAGAGTATATATAACTTTTTGCACCTGATCAAGAAACTTTTGAGGGTTTTCATCTGACTTAAACCCAGTAAAAGATGGAGGGTTCATTCGGGTGAAACCCTAAAGCCTGCCTGCAATAGTATTGGCCACTGGGTTGGCTAGAATAGTAGTTGGACGTTCATTCTAGGCTGCCACAGAATGAGCTACGATGGTGAATGATGCTCTAAACTCAATGTGGGAGACGTATTCATCTAGAGGATCTGGCTGGACGGGTTGGGGTTCTGGATGGTCTCCCGTTCCTCTTCCCTTAGTCTTCTTTAGAGGCATATTCTATAGACAAAAGAGACATTTGGATTTGATAGGGAGTTTAACTGGAGCTCATGCTTACTCTCACAACATGAATACTGAAAGAAGGGAAACTTTTCCTAAAATACCTTACAACCTCCTTTCTATAAGTGTGGTGCACTACACACCCATGCACAAGACTCTAATAGATGTAAATTTCAGATTTCCTAGGACTTTGTTGACCTTAGGCTCTGATCCCAGGTTTGTAATGCTCCAAGTCTGTACCCTAAATTCTACACGGTGCTCATAATCTCGAAAGACCACAAGCTAACCCATGGTTGGTACTTGCTGCAATAACTGAATGATAATACTGTAATATGCAGAAATTAGGTGAAAACTTTCCATAAGGTTCAATACTAAATTAAAACTGAATAAGTTATAATAATACAAAAACTGAAATATCTGTCTAAAAATACTCTAGTCTAAGAAACCTTTAAACTATTTGAAATATGGAGTTGATGGGATAAGTCCCCAACAAACTTCGGCTACTAAAATAAACTAAAATGCTAAAATACTAATCATGTCCTCAAACTATGAGGACTCACCACTAACTCTGACTACTGAAGATCTGAACTGCTAAGGGTGATTGGGAGCGCGTGCATTTGAACTTATGATATAAAACATCATAACATAAGATAAAAGTATACGTCAGTAATTTGAATGTACTGGTATACTAAGTGAGGTAGGCTGAAATGCATGGGTTCATATGCATGAACAATACTGACTGAATGACATAAATATAACCGAATAAGAGTACATGCATGAATACATAAACTGTAACTGAGATCGTAATAACACTAAATACTGAGTCTGGATACTGATTAACTCATATCTGAGTATACTAAAACTGAATTACTGATAACTGAATAACTGTATCTAATAGTCTTGATTCTGTGGAACTATACTAAGTTTTGCACTAAGCTGAATGACTGTGTCTGACAGTCTGGAATCTATAAAACTGAACTGAGTTCTATACTGAGATTAAATCTGAAATTGAGACTGTGGGAAATAATCATCTAACCGACATGCCTCTTTTTGAATAGATTAGGGTTCAACCTATAACCCCAGTTGGAAGGGTGTCAGCATCGTGCCATGGGTAAAGACAAATATGAGTTAACCCTCTCTGACAGAAAGCTCTTTCATCAACCCTAGCTGGCAGGATAACTCATATGAGATGTATCAACCCTAATCTGGTAGGAGGATATCTCAACCTATGTTGGCTACATAGTTCTGTAACGCAGGGATTTCTACTAAGGGTCAAACCCTCTGCGGATAAGAATGCCCCAATCCCTGGGTTAACTTGGTGCTGAATCCTACTCCCAACTAAATAGACACCAAACTAATTTTTAGTTCATACTAGGCTTGAATAGACTGTTACTAATTATACTGTCTAACTGAATAAAACTAAGGTCATTGAGTTCCATTGACTAACTAAATACTACTGAATTTTATTAACTGGCTGAATTCACTAAGGTCTGAACTTAATACTGAATTGGACTGGACTGATACTGAGTTTACTGAGTGTTTCCTAAGTTCTGTAACTAACTGAGAGTACTACTAATTGTGACATAACTGATACTATTCTAAGACTGAATATGGCTCTAGGTAATCAGCTCAATTATTAGGTATTAAATACCCCCAAGACTCGATAGCATAAATTATAAGACATGGCACAATCTTGAAACATGATAAATAACTACTTGATCATCAATCATTCATTAGGACATTCTAGTAAACACTTGGATGCCATGAACATGAATACATACTAACATGACATAATTTCATTATTTAATTCTCATGAACAACTCATCAAACACTTGGAAGGCATTGTATATTATCAATACATGAGCATCACAATTTCAAGGCTTTAACATGAATTCAATGATACTACATACATAATAGTTGTTTTTACATAAATCTTTCACTTAACCATGGAATAGAAATCTAATAAACATTATAATCATGAATACACTTGAATACAAATCATGGAAAGCATAAAATCAAGCTATTTGAAGTTTAAAAGAGTTTATTGGACTCCAAGGGTGGAAGGAACCCTTGGATGAATACTTGATAGACCTTGGTTGCTAAATTCTTGAATAAAAATGGTGAAACCTTAAGCCTTGGCTTTGAAATAAAATCAACTAAGGTTTTTGTCCTTGAGCAATTTGAGAGAACGTGTGTGTATTTTGCTTAATAAAGGTTGAATCTCGTGTTTTAAGGATGAATAGGGGTGGGAAAAAGACCCTAATAGCCCTGAGGATACGTCTTTTTAATTACTGAAAACTGGACTATTAACGCTCAAGATAATGCACCGCATCGTTGGCATTGATGAGATAGCCAACACGCTGTATCGAGTCCGCATTGGTTCACTAGAAATTGCCACTAGGATCCTAGGAAAATATTGATCAATGTGATGGTCGATGCGCTGTGCCGATATCACATTGATTCACTATTTTAGATTCCCAAATGTGGTTCAAACGATGTCTAAAAAATATAAAACTCATCCGGGAACACCTACTGACATTCCTGATCATGAATTAACCTAAAGATTGACATTTTAATATCATAACAGTTGTGAAATAGAGTTTCCAACTTACAAAGGCCAAAATAATACTAAGTCTGAATATTTAGCTAGAATTTTCTAAGTCTGGGACCCCATAGCAAGCTTAAAAGACTTAGTTGAGCTTTGAATTTTTTGGGGTCATACAGTTTTGGTGAATGACTTTAAATCAATGCCAAAGTCAATATCTCTATCAAGCAAAACACCTGGATGATCCTTAGAAAATATATTTAGAAACTCTTTAATCACCATTATCAACACAAAGGAAGGCATGCCAACACTAGTATTGCAAACAAATTCTAGATAAAAAAACACTCTCTCTCAATCAACCACACAGACTTCTGAAAATCAATCACCCTCTTAGAATACAAACTTGGGTACCTTTCTACTCCAATCTTAGTACACTTCGCACAACATGATATACAGAAAGCTAATCCATGCCCTAAATAATATCAAAATCAACCATATCTAAAATAATCAAGTCCACCCAAGTATCATTGCCAAAAATAGTCATGACATAGGATCGGTACATGATGTGCCAGGGTTTTATGTCACTTTCAATGCTTTCAACTAGAAAATATACAAGTACTTAGGTCCTTTTGTCAGATGTGATGTGTATTTGTATTTGTTTTATAGGAAACTGGGTTTTGGAGAAATAAAGAAGAAAAAACTTGAAGTTTGTTGTGCCCAAGCTTACACGCAAGTGTACGCAGTCTCAACAAGTAGTAAAGTGACCCTTTAGAAGCTAAGTATCGATCCCACAAAGACTTGTTTTAACAACTATCTAATTTTACTTAACAATTAAGATTAAGTTGATGCAAATGTAACCAAAAGAGTATGATAAGTTGTAAACTAAAATTAAACTAAACAATGCATAAACGTAAATTTATTGGGCAATTAGTAAGGAGAAACCCAAGGTTAAGGCCTTGTAAACAATCATACTAAGCTGTTGAACTTCATTAATTAGATTACTTATCTTGGTTTTTAATTCACGGGGTTGATATTATGATCATGGTCTCTCTGGCCTCTAATCACCTATCTTAGCCCTACAACTACATCATTGAGGGGGGATGTGAGAACTAAGATAAACATATTTATGTTTCATACCATAGTGAACTAAATAGGTCACATAGGTATATCTCTATCCTACATGCAAATTATAACTTTGTTCTATAGAATTTTATAATCCTACTCTATTTACCCGCGTATTTTATCCTTTTAGTCCCCCTTTTAAGCTCACAAAGATGACAATAAATGTATTATAAGGGTCATAAATCCTTAAAAAAGTTATAAAAAGGATTAAAAATAACCAAATACGATAAGCAACCAAAACCTTGAAATACCTTGGCTTTGGACCCTTAGAAAATTTTCGTAAGTTGAACATCTTGGACATCATATTACTTGTGCATACTAGTCATAGGATATGGTATGGTTTTCAGGTCCTAACTCGTATGTTTCATAGTGTGTTCAAATACACTTGCTTTCCAAGGTATGATTTAACATCTTACTAGTCATTAGTTGGGGTACGAATGGTATGTTGCTAATTCATATGTTCCCTTAAGGATTGTCCAAAGCATATTGCCTAGGGTATGATTTATAGGGTATTTCTCGTATATTAGGATATGAGTTAGTCATGTGTGGTCATATGTTGGTCAATATGGGGGTTTAAGATAATGCTAGGAGATGAGATAAGGGTACCACTCATACAGAGTATAGTTTAGAGGGATGGGTCATACCCACCTGCGTGCATATTTTGAGATTTTAAGCTGGGGGTATTTCAGACATTTCTCACCCTAAAAACCTTAAGTAACCACATCATAAAACATGTTGTGGCTTCTCATAACCCATTATTGAAAGATCAAACACTCCAAAAACACTCTCTAAACTCTCTCTTAAAGATTAGGGCTAGGGTTCTTCAAAGGTTTTCATCTTGAGGCTTAAGAGCTAAGTTTCTTTCATGAATATTCTTTAATAAGGCTTATGACTCTTCCTTCATTGTTAGTTCTCAAATATTATGTGTTTTGAAGTGTGATTATGATTCTTAAATGGTGGTTTTGAAAACCAAAAATGAGGGCTTTTTTGCATATGATTGAGTATTGTTTACTCTTGGTTTCACTTGTGTTTAAGTATGTTTTTGGTAATGGTTTGCACATATGGGTGTTTGGTAATTGTTATTTAATAAATGGGTCATGGGTTACCCTAAACTTGATGGATCTTACTTTGATTTTGGCCTTGATAATAGAATGCCCTCAAAATATTTATGAAAATGCCTAAAAGAATAAACTAGTCACATTTTAATGATGTTTTGAAATAGGGAATTGGACTAAATAACATAAATGGTTGGTAAATAGTTTTGTAAAGGCCTTCTTAGCCATTTAATGATCTAAATGGTGACCTTGGTGATTAAAATTTTTAAATGGGTTTGAGTCCTTAAATATTAACTTGATTTATATCTTTGTTAGACAATGGGTTAGAGTGCCTAAACTTTGGATTGAACAAGTGTCTTTCTTAGATGATGTGTTTGAGTCGCAAAGTTAAATAAATGCATGGTTGATTAATAATGGTTATGGCATGTAGTATACTTGCAAGTAGTGTTGGTATGACTATACCAATGAAGTGCCTTTGGTAAGTAATTGACTAAATATTTGTGTATGCGGAATGATGGTTATAAATTAGGATTTAAAGTAAGATGTGTAGCCAGGCTGTGAAAGTGGAGTCCTAAGAACTAACGCTAGAAACTATGCTAGCCTGTGTGGGTGTCTTATGACCGGGTGGTTTGAGTCCCCCAAATAAATATATGAATGTGAGGTTTGAGTCCCCCATAATACATGTAATGGTGCTAAAGTCAACTTAATTATGTCGGGAAGTTTTAGTCCCTCATATAGGCATATACGATTTGGATATTCTCTGGTTTATGTGGCTACATGCACTAGGGCCCTTCCGGCTATGGGTGAGCTGAGCCCATATTGCTCATGGGTGCCTTTTTCTATGAAGGTCATGCAATATAGCCCAGGTTAATTATTCCAAAGTTTATGTTTATCTTGAGCCCTATCCCAACATGGTATGAATTTATATATATATATATGTATGTATTACATTGGTATATGCATTGATTGATTGGTTTTGAACTATTGGCACTATTTTATCCTTATCCTTGAGTTGTACGCTAGTGCTCTAACTACTAAACATCTTCGATGCTGTATCCCCATGTGATGCTGATGTTGGTCATACTACACCTCCTACTTAGTGATCAGACTTCGAGAATAGCTTGTGTTAACTTGAAGTGGTAAGCTTCCATACTTTTAAAGGCTCAATTTCTTATTTGTTTTCTTATATTTTCATTGATTAGTCTTGGACATTGGTTTTGGCTATGGTCAGAGGCCTATCCCGACTGGATGTTGTTTGATTTTGAATAGAGTCTTTGTGAGACTACTATAGGTTGTTATAGGTAGTGTCGGTAGTGGTGCCAGTCTTGGCATTAGTATTAGTATTGGGACTAATACCATATGACTTTACTTGGTTTGTGATTATTCTATTTTATTATGCTATGAACATAAGGGCATTGAGTAGTTGAACTTGTTTGGGTTGGTCATGCTCACAAACCTATCCCAAAGTCTTTGTGCTACTAATCACTCTATCTTGTTATATATTTGGAATTTATCTAACTCAGGGTATATGTTGGTTGGTTGGATTGGATGGCAGGGCCATCTCCAGTTCTTGTTGGACTTGGGATGCCCATTACGACAAGGCCCTAGTTTGGGTCGTATCAAGTTGGTACTAGAGTTTTAGGTTTATGGTAATTTGGGAGTCCATAAAGCTGTGTCGAGTAGAGTCTTTTTTAAGGGTGTGTAGTGCACCACACTCATATGGGAGAGGATGAAAAACATTTAGGAATGTTTTGCTTTCCTGTTATCTTATTTCAAGCTATAGAGTCTATGGTCTTGGATTTTTCTGATTTTAATTTTCTTATCTTTCAGATCATGCCTCAACGATCTGATGCTCATGGAAACTCCTTTATTCCAACTGAGGACAATATTAATGGAATACACTCTACTCATGGGATCAATACTCGGTCTAGATGTCCAGTTCCTAATTATCCTAGAGTTCTACCAATTCCCTCTAGCCCTTCTCAAGCTAATGTAATGAATGCAAAGTTTTGTCAGTCGATTCATAGGATTGCCCAGTTGGTAGCTTCTGAGGCAGAGCTTGGTGCATTTGCCCTCTATATTTTGAGGCCATAAGAGTTAGCTAGTTTATGAGGTTGAATCCTTTGACTTTTATGGGTGTTAAGGTAGAGAAGGATCTCACAATTTTCTGGATATGATGGAAAAGATTTTTAGGATTATGCATGCCACTAATGTGGAAAGAGTAAAGTTTTCTACCTATCAGCTGAAGGATGTGGCATTCAAATGGTATAAGGAGTGGGACCGGTAAAGGGGTGATGATGATGTGTGAAACACTCTAAACCTTGGCCCTTGTAAAATTCATAGATTTTGGACATTCTGGCCAAGGTACGATCATGGGTACTAGTCGTACCCTAGGTTATAATTTGGTAACCCTTTACTCATATGTTAGTTAGTATGTTTGTGTTGGTTTCTTTCCAAGATATGACTAAGCATCATACTACTCGTATCATAGGATACAAGGTGTATGATGCCAAGTCGTATGATGTCTTAAGTGTAGTCTTGATGAATATATCCAAGGTATTATTTATAGGTACTTTTCATACCCTAAGGTACGACTTAGACCTAGGCTGTCATATTATGGTAAGTATAGGAAACCATGGTGAGGTATAGGGTATGAGTTAGGGCACCACGCATACCCTAGGATATAGTTTTGATTGGTGAGTCAAACCCTCCTAGGAGTTGGTTTTAGCTTTTAGTTAAGGGCTTTTTAGACATTTCCTACACCAAAACCCTTAAGTCCCAACACTATATAACTCATTTTAGCCTCTCATAACACTCGTCAGAGTATTAAAACATTTCAAAAATACTCTCTAACTCTCTCTTGAAGATTGGAGACTAGGGTTTCAAGAGGTGTTCATCTAAAGGCTAAAGAGGTCGAGTTCTTTCCATGAATTATCTTGTACAAGGAAAGTTACTCCTCCCTCGTTGTTAGCTCCAACTAAATACATATTTTATGAATTGTTTTCATGGAATAGTTGTCGTATGGTTTTGGGCATTCAAATATATGTTGGGGTGTTTTGGTTATAAATTCTTAGGTATGATTTTCCCATGTTTTATTTGTGGATTTACATGTTTTAATGATGGCTTAGACACTTGGTTTAATAAGAATGGTTAATTGGTACTTGGTTTTAGTTTTGGAAACACTATGCCCCAATGTGTTTGATAAAATATCTATGAGAATACTTTTATTATATTGTTGGACTTTTAATGAAACTATTGCCTGGTATAACTTGGTAATGGAACCCTAAATGGTATAAATTTTCTAAAAAGTTTGGAATGGTTAAATGGTAACATCTTAATGGTCATGGTAAGTCTAATTGAAAGCCTTCTGGGGTACAAGGGAATCCCCCAAGCAAACTAAGTAATGAACACACTTATGGGGTATATGGGAATCCCCTGAGCAACTAAATAATGTAATCTATGGGTACATAGGAATCCCTTCTTCTGTAAAAGGTTGGATAAGAAAATTGTTTCCAAGCTATAGTCTGTATGACTATACCATTAATAATAGCCTTGGTTAATAATGAATGGAATAGTGGTTTGATTGTTGGTAATTTTTTTAATTAGGCAATAATGGCAGGGTATGATAGCTAACCATGAAGGTTAAGTCCAAAGAAAGGACACTGGAAACTCATATTTGCGAACATGAGGATTGGGTATGGCAACCCAATACTTAAGGGGTTCATGGGAATCACCTAACACTTGTTTATATGTATCATGAAGAACAAAGGGTACAGAGGAATACGTTACTCCTATGGTATCTCCGGTTCATGCGGCTACACGCATCGGGGCCCATCCAGGTGGTAACACTGGACCCATAAAGCCCATGGGTGGATTATGATGGTTAATATACACATACCTAGGTTAATGATTTTAAAGGCATACTAAACCTAGTTCCCTTTCCCATTATAGTTATATATATGTATGTATGGATGTGAATGCCTATGGTTTGTTTACTTGATTTTAAAGGTTGACATTATTTTATCCTTATATTGAGTGCTTGCTAGCGTTAACCCAAAAACCTATCTTCAGGTAGATCTACCCCTACGTGATGCCAGAATCGGCCGTATTACTCCTCCTACTTATTAATTGGATTTGGGAATGGTCGGTGTTGGATTAAAGTAGTGAGCTTTCATAGTTTGGAAGGCATCCATTTCATGTGATGGATCTCTTTATTTACTTGTGTCTTTTTATAAAATTTGGTTTTTGGCTATGGTTGGGGGCATGTCCCGACTAGATACTCTTTGTTTTTGTTTAGAGGCTTTGTGTGGACATTTGTGGACTTGGGTATGGTATAGTTATGATTTATATATTATATACATTGGGTTATTATTTTTAGTTTGTTGGTTGGTTATTGGATGGATTGACTTGGATGGGTGGGTCTTGGATATAGACTTATCCCAAAGTCATTACATAGTTAAATATATGATCTTGTTATATATTTGGAATTCATATGACTTAGGGTGTATTCTGATTGGCTGGATTGGGTATCTAGGGTGGTCTCTGGTCCTAGTCGGACTTGAGATGCCCATTACAATAAGGCCCTGGATTGGGTCATATCTAGTTGGTATTATAGACTAGGTTTTGGTGCATAGGGTATGCACAATGACATGTCGAGTAGAGTCTTACTTATGGGTGTGTTGTGACCATACTTATAATCAAGAGGCTACAACGCATTTAGGATTGTTCTAATTTTTTGTTGTTTTACTTTTGGGCTATGGAGTCTAAGGTCTTAAACTCTTCCCTAAATCTTCTTTAGTTTACTTTTTAGATTATGTTCTTTCAACTATCTAAAGTTTATGGAAACTCACCTGTCCCACTCGAGGACTAAATGGATGGATCTAGTCTAACTCATAAGGCACAATCCTAGTCAAGGGTCGTAGTTTTAGATTTTCCTTGGAGAGTTCCACCGGTCTCCATTAACCCTACCTTTAAAGGTGTCACTCATGCTTGATTACTCAAGGAGGGTTTACCAACACTGAGTCTTGATATTCTATTTATGTATTAGCCCAGATATTGACAACTCTGTCATACCAGTCCAGTACTATTAGTACAGGGGAGAGTAAGACAAGGTTAGGTAATAGGCATGGTGAAAAGTCTCAATTTTTTGTACAAAGGAGAGGCCAACATTATGGTGGTAAGTGTCATAAGAGAAAAAGTTAGGTGGGTCCTAATTCCTATTCCATGGCTAGTGCTCTCTAACCAAAGTCATAGGGAGATAGGAATTTTTAGAATGGTAATTCTTCTAGGGAATAAGGTGCCTTATCTTAGGTTGGTGGGGCCCAATTCGCACCATGCTACCCTTCTTGCCAATTTTATGGTCAATCACATCATGGTTGTTGCGAGGAAGGGAGTAATCAGTGTTTTAATTATGGTCAATTGGGTCATATACAACAAGAGTGTCCCATAATGATTGACGCTTTGAAAAATCAGATACTAGTTACCACTTTTCTAGCTCTCATATCGAGGGATATTGCTTCTGGCTCTTACACTGATCGGGATTATCTCAGGGCCTTTATTATTCCTTAGGAGTCTAAGGTTTCTTCTGATGGTGACACAGGCATATTTAAAACTCTCTTCTCATTATATATATTAGTTGCTCGATCTGGGGTCCCCTCTCTCCTATGACCCTATTTTTGGTTGTTTATTTGGGTTTTGGTATCAAGGTTATTTTAGACTCTTTTTTTTCTACCCCTGGTAGGTGACTTTTTGATTGCCAAAAGGGTTTGTATCGGGTGTTTAGTATCTATTGGTAGTAAAAAGGGCTTTAGTGGATTTTTTTAACTCGTACATGGTGGATTTTTGTGTCATTCTAGGGATGGATTGGTTACACTCATGCTATGCATTATTAGACTATAAGACCTGTAGGGTTGTCTTTAGACTCCCTAGTGAGTCGGATATGGAATAGGAGAATGGTTCCTTAGCTATCAAGGGAAAGGTTATATCATAACTTAGATCTCAGAGATTAATCTTCAAAGGAGGTGTCTCTATCATTTGGTCCGGGTTAAAGATTGCAACTCAAAAGTTCCTTCCTTGCATTTGGTTTCTATGTGAATGAGTTTTCTGAGGTCCTTCCTGATGACCCTTAGAGTATCCTTTTAATGGGGAGATTGAGTTGTGGATTGGTCTTGTTTTGGATAATTATCCAAATTTTTGTTCTTTCTTTATGGAATAGTTTCGGTTTGGTTAGAGAAGCTTAAGGGGAAATTAAAAGATCTCTTAAAAAAAGGTTTTATCCATCTTAGTGTTTCTCCGTGGGGTGCTTCTGTTGTTTCATGCATAAGGGGGATGGTTTTCCCTAGAAATACATTAGTTATCAGTGGGTGGATTAGGAATTTAGAGTGTCCTCTTTGTTGGATGGACCATGAATGATTACTGTTATATGGGGTACTTTGTTAGTAGTGCATGATGGTTGACAAATGCCAGGTTTGAACTGAGGTGTTGATCTTGATGAAAGAAGTTTTTTAGTTTAAGAATAGCAACGTGAGAATTTTAGAGGTAGATTGGTAGGTTTGAGAAGGTTGATAGCTTGGGGAAGATACAATAGTGGGAAAGTTGTGGCATATAGGTGGGGGGTTTAGGTTGAATTGGTGGGTTGGTGGTTTGGTCATTGGTTGGGTTGCAACATAAAGTTTGTGTGACTATGCCGGGGTCTAGTAAGCATTGGGGTGGATGAGGGTTTTAGGCATTAGAGAACCAAGCATCCTAGTTAACATCCTTGGTGATACCCCTAGAGCAGAGTATTGTGCTTACAGGTGTAATAAGATAGGGGTTGAGGGCTAGCCTTCAAATCTTCTTCTAGTAATAGATTTCTAAGGGAAGGTTGGGGTATATATTCTAGTGATTCTCTCCTAACCCAGTTAAAAAAATATTCTACTAGTGCTGCATATATTCTAATAGCGCTTATGTCCAAGGTTCACATTTTACATTTGCCTTGTTCCCTGGATATCAATCTTGACCTTACATTGCATCACCTATGATATATATGGTTGTGTTTTTTGGTGTCAAATCATAAGGACTCCTAATATGGTATGTTGTGTTGGGATGATTCTTTATTCATGACCTAGGTAGTTGTTATAAAGTACCTCATGCCTACGATATGGTACTGTGTCTCTTTTTGTGGATCTCACTTAGGTGGAATGAGTAATTATTATACTTTAGTTCCTTAGTAACCCATCTATGTTAGGGTGGTAGTGGCTTTGGAGGCATAGTGATTCTTTGAAACTGAGGAGAGGTAGAAGTCCCTAAGTGGAGGAGAGTCTGGGGTGACTACTAGAGCTAAGGTTTTGGTGGGTAAGGTAAGGTTTTCATCATGAGACATGGTAAGGAGAGGAATAGGCAGTGAAAAATCCTTGTGATAGATTATAGAGTTTACTAAAGCTTTGGAAGGATAGGTCCCACCGTGGGTATAAAAAAGGTAAGCTTGAATGTTGTGGTTGATAGATGTACTAATCGTTGTTTTGGGTACTTGAGAATCATGATGGGGCATGATTCTTGGCTATAGTGATTAAAGCGGAGTTGTGTTTTGGGTGGATGTATGGAATAGAGCTTTGTGGCCTCAGTTAATCTCCTTTTTACTTGGGATAGGATTGAATATGGAATCAAGCTCTCATGGTGATGAGTCTCCAGGGAATCGTAAGTTAGATTGAACTTTCTTTCTAGCATGAGTTCCATTAATTTGGTATTCCATATTGTTGTGTTGAGATAGGTATGGGTAGTCCTTCATTGGTTGTTTTCTATGGGTGGTATTGGTATCTCAGACTTTTTGTACTATAAGGAGATCTCGGTGAGGACCCTGGGCTGGTAAGTTTTTCGGTTGCGAACAAAAAGGTGTGGCTTCGGTGAAGGTTCTATGGTGGAACCAAAAGTCCAAGGAAGACATTTGGGATGCGGATGAGGACATAGACTACAATTATCCATGTTGGTCCTTTCTAGAAACTCGTGTATAAGGTATGTGTTCTTCACCATAACTTGGTTTAAGAAAGGGTCGAATTTCCTTGCATCTTTGTTTTCTAACATAGTTAGAGGTCATATATGGAGGTGTTGGGGTGTAAATCGTTCTTTGGGCATGTGTTGATCTTCTCATCTTTATTTATGTCCTTGTCTTCCATTTTGGTTGGAGAAAAGTTTGATGTGTATTGATGTGTTGACTCGTGGTTCTATTTGCCTTTTCTTGTCATTCTATGATGCATGATCCTAAGTGGGGGAGAATAAAACACCTTAAACCCTGGCCTTGCAAAATTCATAGGTTTTGAACATTCTGGGCAAGGTACGACTCATGGAAATAAGTCATTCCCTAGGATATGATTTGGTGACCCTTTTCTCATTTGTTATTCAATATGTTTGGGTTGGTTTCTGTCTACGATAAGACTAAGCATTATACAAGTTGTATGGTAGGATACAAGGTGTGTGATGCCAAGTGGTATGATGTCTTAGGTATGGTCTTGATGAATTTGTCAAAGGTACAATTCATGGGTACTTTTCATACCCTAAGGTACGACTTACACCTAGGTGCTCATATGATGGTTAGTATAGGGAACCATAGTGAGGTCTAGGGCATGAGTTAGGGTACAACTCATACCCGAGGGTGCTGTTTATATGGGTGAGTCATACCCTCATGGGATTTAGTTTTCAATTTTTAAGATGAGGGCTTTTCAGATATTTCCCACCCTAAAACCCACAAGTCCCCATGCTATATAACTTATTTTTGACTCTCATAACACTCATTGGAGGATCAAAATATTCCAAACACACTCTCTAACTCTCTCTTGGAGATTGGAGGCTAGGGTTTTCAGAGGTGTTACCTAGAGGCTAAAGGGGTCGAGTTCTTTCCATGAATCATCTTGTATAAGGAAAGTTACTCCTCCCTCATTGTTAGTTCCAACTAAAGGCATATTATATGAATTATTTTTATGGCATTATTTTTTTTATGGTTTTGGGTTTTCAAATATATGTTGGGGGTTTTGGTTGTAAATACTTGGTTATGGTTTTCCATGCTTTAATTATGGATTTACATGTTTTAATGATGGTTTGGACACTTGGTTGCATGGGAATGGTTAATTGTACTTGGTTTTAGTTTTGGAAACACTATGCCCTTAATGCGTTTGATAAAATGCCTATGAGAATGCTTTTGCTATATTGTCGGACTTTTAATGAAACTATGGCATGGTATAACTTAGTAATGGAACCTTAAATGATATAAATTGTCCAAATGGTTTGGAATGGTTAAATGGTAAGGTCTTGGTGGTCATGGTAGGTCTAATTAAAAGCTTTGTGAGGTACAAGGGAATCCCTCATGGAAACTAAGTAATGAACATACTTATGGGGTACATGGGAATCCCCTAAGTAACTAAATAATGTAATCTATAGGTACATGGGAATCCCCTTTTCTCTAAAAGGAAATCTAAGGACATTGCTTGCAAGCTATAATCGGTATGACAATACCACTAATAATAACCTTGGTTAATAATATATGGAATGATTGTTTGATTGTGTGGTAATTATTTTAATTAGGCAATAATAGTAGAGTGTGGTAGCTTACCGTAAAGGCGTGAGTACAAAGAACGAACACTGGTAACTTCTATTTGCCAACATGAGGATTGTGCATGGAGACCCTGTACTTAAGGGGTACACAGGAATCCCCAAATACTTGCTTATACATCTCATGGAGAACGAAGGGTACTCGGGAATCCATACTCTAATGGTTTCTCTAGTTCATGACTACACATATCGAGGCTCATCCAGGGGGTGACACTGGATCGATATCTCCCATTGGTGGATTATGATGGTTAAGCTACATATATCTAGGTTAATGATTTTAAAGGTATGCTAAACCTGGTTCCCTTTCCCATTATGGTTATATATATATATGTATATATAGATGTGAATGCATATGGTTGGTTTACTTGATTTTAAAAGTTGGCATTATTTTATCCTTATACTGAGTGCTTTCTAGCATTCACCCGTAAACCTGTCTTTGGGTTGCTATATCCCCAAGCGATATAGGAACTTGCCAAACTACTTCTCCTACTCATTGATTGGATTTAGGAATGGTCGGTGTTGGATTGAAGTGGTGTGCTTCCATAATTTGGAAGGCATTTATTTCATGTTATGGATCTCTTTACATACTTGTGTCTTTTCATAGACTTTGATTTTTTGCTATGGTCGGGGGTATGTCCCTACTATATACTCTTTGGTTTGGTTTAGAGGCTTTGTGTGGACAACTGTAGACTTGGGTATGGTATGGTTATGATTTTGTATTATATACTGGTTATCATTTTTGGTTTGGTTGGTTATTGGATGGATTGACTTGGTTGGGTTGCTCTCAAATATAGAATTATTCCAAAGTCATTACATGGTTAAATACGTTATCTTATTATACGTTTGAAATTTATCCGACTCAGGGTGTATATTGGTTGGTTAGATTGGGTATCTGGGGTGGTCTCCTGTCTCGATCGGATTTCTTTGTGGAAGGATTTCTCTAATATATTTCTGGACCATTTCTTTCCTCAGGAGTTAATGGAAGCGAAAGTGGAGGAGTTTGTTAATCTGAAACTACGGAGGATGTCGGTCAAGTAGTATTCCTTAAAATTTCACCATTTGTCTTGGTATGCTTCAAAGATGGTGTCTGATATGAAGTCCCGATTATGTAAGTTTTCTTCGTGGTTGTCTCATGAGTTGGTTCTTGAGAGTAAGGTGGCATTTTTGGTCAAAAACATGGATATATCTAGGTTGGCTATTTACATGCAACAAAGTGAAGGAAGAGAAAAAGAAATAGACTGAGTTTAGTGAGAGGGAAGGGAAGAAATTTAGGCTTTTTGAGAAGAGAGGTAGAGATGGTGGTAAGTGGCAAAGGAAAAAGTGGAGGATTTTTGGTTCCTTCACTATGGCTAGTTCTCTTTGTTGTAGAGTAATCGTCGGTCTTATTTTAATGGTGGGTTCGAGGCATAGGGTGTCAAATCTCAAGCTAGTAGGGCTCACTCGGCTCTATCCCACCATCCTTGTAGAATTTATGGCCAGTCACACTGTGGGTTTTGTGAGGAAGGAAATAACAAGTGTTTTTATAATGGTCAGATTGGTCATATGCAGCACGAGTATTGTTCTTGATGACTTTTGGGACTAACGAGGTTTCGGTTGCCTTTTCATTTGCTCCTGCACCAAAGGGTGCTGCTTCTGCATCTGCCTTTACTTTTGGTACCGACACTAGCTAGAATTAGTTATATTCTCTTGCATCTCGCTAGGATTCTCAGGCATCCCCTGATGTACTGACTAGTATGTTGAAACTTTTTTCCCTTGATGTGTATTATTTACTTGATCCAGGGTCTACTCTTTCCTATGTGGCCCCATTTGTGGCTGTGCATTTTGGTTTTGGTCCTTAATTTCTTTTTTATCTTTTTTTGTATCTACCCTGGTTGGTGACTCTGTGATTACTTGGAGAGTCTATAGAGGGTGTGTGGTATCGTTTAGAGGTAGAAAAACTCTTGTGGATTCGATAGAGTTAGATATGATTGACTTTGATATCATATTAGAGTTGGATTGGTTGTATTAATGTTATGCTTCCTTAGATTGTCGGACCCATAAGGTCACATTTGAATTTCCTAATCAACTGATCATTGTATGGGAAGGGTATTCTTTAGTGCCTAAGGAAGGATGATCTTATATCTTAGAGCCCGAAAGTTGATCTCTAAAGGGTGTTTGTATCATTTGGTCTGGGTTAAAGATTCTAACTTAGAATGTCCTTCTCTAGAATCCGTTCATGTGGTTAATGAGTTCCCCAAGGTTTTCCCTGATGATCTTCCTACTGTACCTTCCGATAGGGAAATTGATTTTGGGATTGATCTTATTTCGGACACTCGTTCAATTTTTATCCCTCCTTATAGAACAACTCTGGCTGAGTTAAAAGAGCTTAAGGAGAATTTGAAGGATTTTTTTCTAAAGGTTTTATCTGCCTTAGTGCGTCTCCTTGGGGTGATCTTGTGTTATTTACGCGTAAGAAGGATGGTTACCTTTAGATGTGCATTGACTATCATTAGTTGAGTAAGGTAACCATAAAGAATAAGTATCCTCTTCCTAGGATCGATGACTTGTTTGATCAGCTTTAAGGTGCGAAGTGTGTTTCTAAGATTGATCTTAGGTCCGGTTATCATCTTCTTAAGATTAGGGAAGTAGATATCCCTAAGACTGCCTTCAGTACCTGATATAATCATTATGAGTTCCTTGTCATATCTTTTGGGTTGACCAAAATGCTCTGTCAATATTTATGGATTTGATGAATAGGTTTTTCCATTAGTTTTTGGATTTGTTTTTCATTTTTTCATTGATGACATCATGGTCTATTCTAAGAGTAAGGTGAATTATGTCGATCACCTCACTATTGTGTTGTAGACGTTAAAGTATCAACATTTGTATGCCAAGTTCTCAAAGTGTAAGATTTGGTTAAAGGTTGTTACTTTCCATGGTCATGTTATCTCTAGTGAAGGGATTATTGTGGATCTGCAAAAAGTTGCGGTGGTTAAGAAGTGGCCTAAACTTTCAACTCCAATTGATATTTGGAGCTTCTTAGGTTTAGCCGATTAATATAAGAGATTTGTGGAAAGTTTTTTTTACAATAGCTGCCCCATTGGCTAAGTGGACCCAGAAGAAGGCCATGTTCTTATGGTCGGATGCGTGTGAAGGTAGTTTGTAGAAGTTGAAGGATAAGTTGACTTCAGCTCCAGTTTTACCCTACCCGATGGTAATGATGGTTTTGTAGTGTATTGCAATGCATCTCATGTTGGGCTGAGTTGTGTGTTGATGCAGTATGGTTGGGTTGAGGCTTATGCTTCAAGGCAATTGAAAGTTCATGAGAAGAACTATTCTACTCATGATTTAGAGTTTTTAGCGGGGGTATTTGTGTTAAAGATTTGTCGTCACTTTCTCTATGGGGTTCATATTGATATATTTTATGATCATAAAAACCTGCAGTATGTGTTTACTTAGAATGAGCTAAATCTCTAGAAAAGGAGGTGGCTTGAGTTGCTCAAGGACTATAATATGAGTCTTTACTACCATCCAGGTAAGGTTAACATTATTGTTGATGCTCTTAGTAGGTTATCCATAGGAAGTCTCGCCATGTAGATGAGGATAAGTGGGAGTTAGTAAAGGATATTCACCATTTAGCTAGTCTTAGAGTTCGTCTCATGGACTCTGAGGATGGTGGTGTGTTTATGCATCCGATATCGAAGTTATCTCTTGTCGTGGAGATAAAGGAAAAACAGATATTGGATTCTAATTTGATGAAGATTAAGAGTAATATGGGTCAGCAAAAGAATTTTGAATTTGTGATTGGTGGTGATGGTATCCTGAGGTACCAAGGTAGGTTATGTGTTCCCAATATCGATGGGTTGATGGAAAGTATTCTAACCAAAGCTCATGAATATCGTTATGCTATGCATCCTATTCTTATAATGATGTATCATAATCTCAGGAAGTTCTATTGGTGGAACCATATGAAGCGAGATGTGGCTAGCTATGTGGTTAAGTGTATGATGTGTCAACAAGTGAAAGTTGAGCACATGAGACTCGGTGGTTTATACCAAGAGATAGAATTGCCCAAATTAAAGTGGGAAATGATTAGCATAGATTTTGTTACCGATCTTCCTCAGTCTTGAAAATAATGCAATTCGATTTGGGTTATTATGGATAGGATGACCAAGTCCGCTCACTTCATGCCAGTGAGGAATAGTTCTTCGGTGGAGGATTATGTTAAGTTTTATTTTGTGGATATTGTGAAGTTGTATAGTGCTCTGGTTTCTATCATTTTGGATCGTGATACTCCATTCTTATCTCAATTTTGGAAGTTGTTTCAGAGAGGTTTGGGAATTAAGGTGCACCTTCGTACCACTTTCCACCCTCAGTGGGATGGAATAAGAGATGACCATTTAGACTTTGGAAGATATGCTTCGTGCTAGCGTGATCGACTATGGTGGTAGTTAGTTCGACCATTGGCCTTTGATTGAATATTCTTATAATAATGTTATCACTCAATGATTGGTATGACTCTTTCTAAGGCATTGTATGGTAGGAGAAGTCGTTCTCCTATTGGGTGGTATGAAGTTAGTGAGGGTAGTTATTTGTCCCTGATTTAGGTCACCAAGCCTTGGAAAAGGTGAAGGTGATTCGTGATAGATTGAAAGCCGCTCAAAGTTGCCAAAAGTCCTATGCAGATGTAAGGCGTAGGTATTTGGAGTTCAATGTTGGTGATTGGGTATTCTTAAAGGTATCTCCTATGAAAAGAATGATGCGGTTTGGTAAGAAGGGGAAGTTGAGTCCTCGTTATGTTGATCCTTACTTGATTTTAAAAAGGGTTGGCAGTGTTTCCAATGAATTAGAGTTGCCTTCTAGTTTGAGCTCCATTAATCCGATTTTCCACGTCTCTATGTTTAGGAAGTGTGTGGATGATTATTCATCGGTTGTTCCTTTAGAAGGGATGGGTATACAGACTTTTTATCTTATGAGGTAGTCTCGGTTGAGATCCTGGATTGCCAAGTTTGTTGGTTACGAGCCAAGGATGTAGCTTTGGTTAAGGTTCTTTGGAGAAACCACAAGGTTGAGAAGCCACTTGAGAAGCAAAAGTAGACATGAAGTTCAAATATATATTGCTATTTTTTGCCCTCAAAATTTGTGTGGAAGGTATGTGTTCTTCATCATACTTTTGTTTTCAAACTTTGTTAAAGGAAAGGTTGATTTCCCTGCATTTTTATTTTCTAACTTAGAGGTTAGAGTCGAGGAGTTGGTGTCTTAACTCATGCTTGTGCTTGCCTTACCCGTCATTCGAGGATGAATGATCCAAGTGGGGGAGAATTGCAATACCTTGGCTTTGGACCCTTAGAAAATTTCTCTAAATTGAACATCCTGGACATCATACGACTTGTGCATGTTAGTTGTATGATGTGGTATGGTTTAGGGGTCCTAAATCTTATGTTTTATAGTGCATTCATGGCCACTTTCTATCCAAGGTACAATTGAACATCTTACGAGTCATTAGTTAGGGTACAAATGGTATGTTGCTAAGTCATATGGTGCCCTAAGGCTTATCCAACGTATTCTATCCAGGATACAAGTTATAGGGTACATCTCATATGTTAGGATACAAGTTAGTCATGTGTGGTCATATATTGGTCAGTATGGGGGTCCAAGATAATGCTAGGATACGACATAAGGGTACTACTCATACCCTAGGGTTGGTTTAGGGGGATGGGTCGTACCCACCTATGTACATGTGTTAAGCTTTTAAACTGGGAGTATTCCGAACACTATCCACCCTAAAAACCTTAAATCCCTACGTCATAAAACATGTTGTGGCCTCTCATAACCCACTATTGAAAGATCAAACACTCCAAAAACACTCTCGAAACTCTCTCTTGAAGATTAGGACTCGGGTTCTTCAAAGGTGTTCATCTTGAGGCTTAATAGTCAAGTTTCTTCCATGAATCCTCTCATATAAGGCATGTGACTCTTCCGTCTTATTAATTCTCAAATATAATGCATTTTAAAGTGTGATTATGATTCTTAAAAGGTGGTTTTGAAAACCAAAATTGAGGGTTTTGTTGAATATGATTGAGTATTGGTTATTCTTGGTTTAACTTGTGTTTATACATGTTTTTGGTGATGGTTTGCACAAGTGGGTGCTTGGTAATTATTGTTTAACAAATGGGTCATGGGTTTCCCTAAACTTTATGTTTTTTACCATTTTGGCCTTGATAATAGTACGCCCTTAAAGTGTTTGTGAAAATGCATACAAGAATAAACTAGTCAAATGTTAATGATGTTCTGAAATAAGGCATTGGCCTAATGAACATGAATGGTTGGCAAATGGTTTTGTGAAGGCCTTGTTGGCTATGTAATTATCTAAATGGTACTATTGGTGGTTAAAATTGTTACATGAGTTTGATTCCTTAAATATTAACTTGATTTATATCTTTGTTAGACAATGTGTTTGAGTCCCTAAACTTTGGATTGGAAAGTGTCTTTGTTAGACGATATGTTTGAGCCCCAAAGTCTAATAAATTCATGGTTGATTGATAATGGTTATGGCATGTGGTATACTTGCAAGTAGTGTTGGTATGACAATACCAATGAAGTGCCTTTAAGTAACTCACTAAATGGTTGCGTATGTGGAATGATGGTTTTAAATTAGGATTTAAAGCAAGATGTGTAGCCAAGCCGTGAAAGTGGAGTTCAAAGGACTAATACTTGAAATCGCGCTAGCCGGTGTGGGTGTCTTATGACTGGGTGGTTTGAGTCTCGTGAATAAATATATAAATGGGAGGTTCGATTCCCCCATAATACATGTAATGGTGCTAAATTCACCTTGGTTATGCTAGGAGGTTTGAGTCCCCCATATAGGCATATATAGATTTGGATATTCTCTGGTTCATGCGGCTATACGTACTCAGGCCCTTCCATTTAAGGGAGAGTTGGAACCATATAGCCTGTGGGTGCCTTGTTCTTTTATGGTCATGCTACATAGCCTAGGTTTATGATTTCAAATTTCATGTTAATCTTGTTACCTATCCTGACATGGTATGAATATATATGTATATTTATATATGGCCTTGGTATATGCATCGATTGATTGGTTTTGAATTGTTGGCATTATTTTATCCTTATCCCTGAGTTACATGCTAGCGCTCTAACAGCTAATTATCTTCGATACTGTATCTCCATGCGATGCAGGTGTTGGTCATTCTACACCTCCTACTCAGTAATCGAACTTCGGGAACAACTTGTGTTGACTTGAAGTGGTGAGCCTCAATACTTCGAAAGGCTCCATTTCTTGTTTGGTTTCTTAGTTTTTCATTGGTTAGTCTTGGACATTGGTTTTAGATATGGTCGGGGGAATTTCCCGACCGAATGTTGTTTTGATTTTGGATAGAGGCTTTGTGAGACTACTATGGGTTGGTATGAGCGGTGTCGGTAGTGGTGTCAGCCTTGGTATTGGTATTGATATTGGGGCTGATGTCGTATGACCTTATTTGATTTGTGATTGTTCCATTTTGTTATGGCATGGACATGGGCTTGGTTATTATTTTGATGTTGTTATGGTTGTTGGTTAGGAATTGAGTTTTTGGACTTGTTTGGGTCGATCATGGCCTTGAACCTATCCCAAGGTCTCTGTGTTACTAATCACTCTATCTTGTTATATGTTCAGAATTCATCTGATTCAGGGTGCATGTTGGTTGGTTGGATTGGATAGCGGGGCAACCTCTGGTACTTGTTGGACCTTGGATGGACATTACGACATGGTCCTAGTTCGGGTTATGTCAAACCTAATCAATTCAAAGCAATAGAAATCATGTTCTTGCCTTAACCCCAGAAAGGGAACGTTTAGCCACTCATGGATATAGTCATAATCATGATAGATGAATACATAATAAAATTCATAAATAATCTAACGCAAATAAAGTAAAACCCTATTTGAAGAGTTTTCCAATAGCTCTCCAAGATTTAAAGATATGTATAACATCAAGTTCAAGCGTCCTATTTATAAGATAACAATTTGGCCGTTTTGCAGACTAGGTCAGCATCGGCCCATATATTCCATATGGAATAGGGTTTGCGATGCGGCCTCATCACAGTGACACACTGTATAGTCATCTTGTAAGCCATATCCATGTCCGTGACGCCTCTTGCATAGCATGGACCAAGGTCTGCAATGCCCCATGCATTCACGACATCAATTTTACTCATAAACTTGTTTCATGCATTTGTCCTTTCATCCCAAGCCTTGGGATATTTTTTCCACTTGATTTCCAACTTGTATATCACCCATATATCTTCATCATCAACTTACCAAGCATCCTATACCTCAAACACCACGGACTACAGCTCAAAACAACGCAAAGCCTAGGACACGAACTAGAAACTTAACCTAAGAACTAGTTTTGCCCCTTTTGATATTTAGCTTATTGTTTGACTCTAGGATTGATTCAATCTAACATTAAAACTTGTGACTAATTACTTTAACACTAATATGCTCAATTATACCATTATTAACACATTGAGAAGTAAAGTAGTCCTCAAAATAAGGCTAAATAATCCCTGATAATAACAATGAGATGCATAAATCCACCTTAGATCAAAGTTTGCTGAGGGGACCTCTTATGAACCCACTTAAGGGACATAAGTGGTACTTACGTCCATCGTAAGTGGCCACGTAAGTGTTAGATAAAAATTGTTTTGAAGATCTAAAGTCTAAAAATAAGTTGAGAGTTCTGAAACTTACTTACGGGGCATAAGTACCACTTACGCCCATTATAAGTGCCATCATAGGTGGAAGTTTAGGCAACTGTTGATTCCTTCTGAGACTTACAACCCACCCAGGTCCATAGGCGGTACCTACGACTCGTAAGTGGGTCCGTAAGTAGTTTCCGACCTTATTTTTATTTTTTGTTTTATTTAGGATTTGTAGTGTTTTGATGTATTCTATAAATACCCCTTTGATTTCTTTGCATTAGTTGAGACACTCTTTACATTCGAAACACTATATTAATTATAAAAATTGGACTTCTGATCTTGGAATCCTTTGTTCTTGGTTTTTACGGTTGAATATTAATTCAAGATTCTGGGTTTTCTTCTTCAATTATTGTAAGATTATTCATATAATTTCTTTTATGAATTTAATGGATGTTTTTGAAAATATGAGTGGCTAAACCAGCTCATCAGGGTTGTGGGAACCCTGATGGAATAACAAAGAAGAGGAAGAGAAAAGTTGTTCTTGATAAATATTCTTGCATATATTGTGATCTTTTTTGATGTGATTTCTTTCTTAATGACTGCATATGTTGAGAACATGCATGTATTCAATATGTACACCAAAAGAGTGGTAGCTATTAGGAATAGAAGATCACAATAGTAATTTAAAGCTAACAACCTTTATCTAATTAACTTGACACTCAAAAGGTAATAGATAATCTGAGATTCAAGATAAGGATTAGTAAGTCAACACTCTGAGACTCAAAAGGTGATGAGTGAAATTTACTAAAGGCATTCACAAGATGATTCATTATACATATCTTGTAAGATTCTACATGCAAGGCATTAGGATAGTTTAACGGAGCATTAGAGATCTACAGATTTAGGAAGTTAGGGGGAACATAGTCCTAATATTCATCTCATATTAATTTCAACCTAAAGCGATCAAGATTTGTAACTGCTATTACTGTTCTCACCAAATACCCTATTTTCTTTTTTGTACTTTTTGAGTGCTTCAACAAGTTTGTGATAGAGATCCGGACTATTCCATGTGGGTTTGAACCCAACCTTTGTTGGGTTAAATTATTAACAGCTACCGCATTATAATTTCTTGTAAATATAGTTTGGGCCAACATTAAATTATGGAACTGTTGCTGGGGAATATGTTTACAGATTGACTGATGAAGTTGTCGATGTTGTTGGTTTTCATTTTTCTACTATTCTTGGGGCTTACACTGGTGTATGCCCAGTTCTTGGAGTCAAGGTAATCCCTTGATCCCACTTAACCCTAAGCTTGAAAGAACCCTATGGCAAAATCATAGGATAGCAGGATACGAACTTGGAGTTTATAATGACCTAGATATCTTGAATCCTTAATCTTCATTAGGTGTTTAGGAGATACTTGTGCAAACTAATGCTTGACTATTAGCTGAAGAGAATACAAATAAAGATTTTGCTACCTATCATGCAACTCAAGAGAAAAGGGTATGATAGGAAGAAGAGCATTGAGCAGAACTCGATAGAGATTACACTCCAACTTTTTTATTTTTACCAGCATATGATAATTCGGAAGAAGATTTGGGTTATGTTGATCCTATTGAGACAAGAGCTATTATTCCTCCTAAATTTCCTCAGGGTGTGAAGTTTGATATTATGAGTGCTATGATCCAGCTGCTGAATTTGAAGGATGTCTTTTCTGGTCTATAACACCAATCTACACATCATGAATTTTAGTGGGATTTACACCTTTTATAATTTACCTGGGGCGAGTCAGGAAGATTTGAGACATAAGTTGTTCCGCTTCTCTCTTACAAGAAAAGTGACATTATGGTTGGGGGAACTACCTTGTGGGTCCATCACTGATTGGAATGGGTTGAGGAAATAGTTACTGGACTTATTCTTCCCACCCTCTAAAATGTTGTATTTAAAGGATGAGATATACGCTTTAAGGCACTGTACAAGACATGGTTACAGTTAAAGAAAATGTTAATGACTATGCCTAGTCATAGAATTTTAGAGAGGAATTTGTTTGAGATATTCTATAGAGCCCTGAATGCTAATAACAAAGTTGTTCCTGATATTATTACTGGTGGGGCTTTCAAAGCCTTCAACGAGAATTAGTTGTGAAAATCTTAGACTAGGCCACTAATACCAACCAAGGGTGGCATACTTAAAAATTAGAAAAAAGAGCAAGTACCTATGTTATTGGTGCATCTAGTGAGTAGAGAATCATAGATGATTGAATGGATTAAGAGGTTGAAAAACTAAGGATCCTGATTGGGTAATAACCAAGAAATTACAACTATGAATTCAGAAAAGGTGAATGTTGTGGGCACATAAGGTAGATTTTCTAAGTTGTATGATTTTGATATTGAGGAGGAAGAATAACACTTAGATAGAGAGATGAGTTTTTTCAGCCAAGGGCCATGAGTCCAATTAGGACTCTTGTAACTCGAGGCAAGGAAATCAAGGTTCAAACTACTATGGGGGAAAAGTATAGGGATCAGAGCAGGGAGAGAAAGATGGTAAATATACGCAAAATGATGACTATAAGAAACAAAGTGGTGTGTATATTCCCTAGGGAATTGTGATACTGATTCAAAGATGGAAGCTTTACTTACTAAGCTGGTTAAGGGTTCAGATTATAAAGGGAGTTTTCTTAAAGATATTAAGGCATATATTTTGGGACTGTGACAGAAGGTGGAATAGCACACTAATGTGATTAAGCAGCTAGAGATCCAGTTTGGTTAAATGTTGGCTACATTGGATCAGCATCAATGGGGAATTCTTCTGAGTAATTCTCGGCAGAATTAAAAGAATGATAGTCTCTGTATGACCATCACCATTCAGAGTGGTAAGGCTACTATTGATCCTCCTATGCCTGTAGTTGATGTGGTAAGGAATGATGTTGTTGATGTTGATGATACATCCAAAACGGAAACTAAAAAGTTGTTATCTAATGGTGAGATACCAAAATAATCAATGGGGATATAAAAATAAGTTGAGAAAGATAAAGGTAAGGGTAAGGAGGTTGACCCAATTTTGAAGTCTATTCGTCGACCTCCCCCGTATTTTCCTCAAAGGTTTAAATAGAAAAAGAAATAAGGAAAGTATAAGAAAACACTGCTATGCTGAAGGAATTGAGTGTGAACATCCTTCTTGTTGAAGCTCTTAATTTGATGTCTGGTTATGTGAAATTAATGAAGGATTTAGTGACAAAGAAGAGAACTGTTAGTTTTGAGGATATTGGTGTTTTTATCATTGTAGTGCAAATATATCTAGATCTCTTACACAAGAGAAAGGTGACCCCTGTTCCTTCATAATTCCTTGTACGATTGGGTCATCCAAATTTGCCAGAGCTTTGTGTGACTTGGATGCAAGAATTAACTTGATGCCACCAGCAATGTTCAAATAACAGGGCTTGATACCCCCTGAACCCATGATGATGCAATTATTGATGGCATATTATACATTTAAAAAACCCATGGGCATATCATTTAATGTTTTGGTCAAGGTGGAAACCTTTATCTTTTTGGCCGACTTTGTTGCCTTGGTGTAACACCCCGATTCGCTGAAGCTCGAGGGACCACAAGCTAACCCATGACTGATATCTGTACCTGTATACTGCAAATCATAATATAATAATATGGAATACATAGAACTGTAAGGCCATAAGGTTCAACTGAATACAATCATGTGGGTGAAAATACCCAATCTGAACGTAAATCTGAACATAAATCTGAAAGCCTCTAAACTATCTGAATAAGGAGTTGAAGGAACATGTCTCCAACTAACTCTGTAAAACTGAACTGAAGAAATAATTAAATGAATCAAATCATATTGTCCTCGAATCAATGAGGACTCACTGTGTCTCTGCGACTGGAATGCTACCGCTACTGCTGGGTTGGAGCTCGTGTTTCGAAACCTATGGTGTAACATGAAAAGAAAGCACCATAGCACAAATGCGTCAGTACAACTGGAGTACTGAGTATACGAAGAAGGTAGACTGAACATAAAGGGTTTCATGAATGAACAACACTGACTGACTAATATGAACGTGGAAGTGCAAACACACATATATAGAAACTGGGACCGTGAATACGTGATAGCATGACCTATAAGCTAATACATGGTTTACTGATAATTTTCATGACTGATACTGAAATTGATAACATGGACGACTGTATCTGACAACCCTGGATATACTGAAATCTGAAAAACACCCTGAGTTCTTTTACTGAGACTGATACTAAAACTGTGGGAAGTAGTGTTTAACTGACATACCCCATTATGCTGTTATGGCTAAGCTGGGGTCCGATCTCGGCCCCGACTGGAGGGGTGTCAATACCGTGCCATGGGTAAGGACAGCCTGTGAGTGACCCTTATCTGGCGGGTAGTCAATGAGAACGATGGGAACCCTAAACTGACGGGTTAAGCCACCTCATCAACCCTAATCTGACGGGTTAAGATGTCTCAACCTACGCTGACTATATAGTTCTGGAACACAAGGATGACTACTAAGAATCACACCCTGAACTGGTGGGTGAGTTCCCATCCTTAGGTTCACTCGGTGCTAACCTCTACTCCCATCTGGAGGGACTGGACATGAATAACTAGCTGTGCATGACTTAATCTTACTGAATTCCATTGACTGGCGGAATGTTACTAATATCTGACAACTGACTAAGATCATGAGGTTTTCCTGAGTCACATGACTGACTGAAGTCTATGGAATCATTGCTT
>NC_061121.1:143313460-143313971 GCF_002878395.1 Capsicum annuum | reverse complement strand
CGATGCTAACCTCTACTCCCATCTGGAGGGACTGGACATGAATAACTAGCTGTGCATGACTTAATCTTACTGAATTCCATTGACTGGCGGAATGTTACTAATATCTGACAACTGACTAAGATCATGAGGTTTTCCTGAGTCACATGACTGACTGAAGTCTATGGAATCATAGATTGAGTTCGGATATCATGAAACATGACATGGATCTCGGCACACATCTATAGTTTTCGGATACAAGTACCCCCAGGACTCGATCGAAGGAAACTGACACACATGAATGACTTGATCATAAAAGTAGAGTCCATAATTTATAATATCATAAGTAGGGATCTCATACTAAGCATGGCTATCAACAGTGTATTGCATGGAAAAGATTTCATATCACATGGAAGTACTTGCACAATCTTAATATCATGTTTATTGCATAATTATATTGGAAACACATACCAATAGCATGGAAGTTCATGTGGATTGGATGGTTATCATACATCTTGTTAATAAGTAGGATTTG
>NC_061121.1:143203052-143310460 GCF_002878395.1 Capsicum annuum | reverse complement strand
CTACATAGATCCATATAGTTAGTTTTGAAAAAATAGAAATAGAAGGGGGTAAAAGTTTGTGAGCTGAAATTCAGTTGACTGCCGTAGATGCTTTAGGTTTCTCTTCGTTAAGCATGTTTTTATTTTGTTATGTTTTTGTTTATTGAGGAAATAAAAATATTTTAAATTGAGGGTGTTGATGTGCCATGGTTTCATGGCACTTTTGATGCTTAAAATCGTAAAATATGCAAGTACTTAGGTCCTTTTTGTTAGATGTGATGTGTTTTTTGTGTTTGTTTTGTAGGAAATAAGGTTCTACAGCAAAATAGAAGAAAAAAGAAGTTGAAGTACACAGAGGCACCACTTATGGACCCACTTATGGTCCCTAAGTGGTACTTAAGAACATTGTAAGTGACCATGTAAGTGTTAGAGAAATTTTTTTCTAAAGATCTGAAGTCTTAAGATTTGATCTGAGAGTTAGAAATTATGGCCATCATAAGTGTCCACGTAAGTGTTAGAGAAAATTTGTTTTGAAGATCCGAAGTCTGAAGATTTGTTTTGAGAGTTAAGAAACTTGATTATGGGGAATAAGTACCACCTACGCCCCTCATAAGTGACATCGTAGGTAGATGTTTAGCCAACTGCTAATTCCTTCTGAGACTTATGACCCATCTAGGGTTGTAGGTGGTGTCTACGACCCTTAAGTGGGTCCTTAAGTAGTTGCTGACCCAGTATTCCTTTTTTATTTTGGTTAGTATTTTCAGGGTATTTATGTATTATATAAATATCCCTCTAAAGTTTTTATATTAGCTGACACACTCTTTATATTTGTAACACTATATTGATTCTGAGATTCGACTTTGATCTTAGAGTCCTTTGTTCTTGGTTTTTACAATTGAACATTATTTTGAGATTCTTGTTTTTATTCTTTAATTATTGCAAGATTATTCATATACTTTCTTTTTTGAATTCAGTAGATGTTCTTACAAACATGAGCTGCTAAACCACCTAACTAGGGTTATGGGAAACCTGATGGAATAACGAAGTAGAAGAAGTGCAAAGTCGTTCTTGGTTGATATTCTTGCATGTATTATGATCTTCTTCAGTTTTATTTCTTTTTTTAATGACTGTAGACATTGAGAACATGCCTGTATTCAATACTTATTCTAGAAGAGAGATAGAGATTAGGAAAAAAAGACCACCACAGTAATTTGAAGCTTTCAACTTCATCTAATTAATTTGACACTCAAAAGGTAATAGTTAATATGAGATCTAGGAAAAGGGTTAGTAAGGCGATACTCTGAGACTCAAAAGGTGATGAGTGATATTTACTAAATCCATTCACAAGATTGTTGGTGATACATATATTATCAAATTCTGCATGCAACGCATTGAGATTGTTTGACGGAGCACGTGAAATATACAGAGTTAGGAAGTTAGAGGGAACATTATCCTAGTATTCATCTCATATTGATTTCAACTTACAGCAATCAATATTTGTTAATACCTCACAAAATCCCCTATTTACTTTTTTTCACTTTCCAACCACTTCAGCAAGTTTGTGATAGAGATTTTTCCTATGCCCTGAAGATTTGACCCCTACCTTTGTTGGGTATATATTTGACAACGATCGCATTATACTTTCTTAGAGGTATAGTTTTGGGTGACATTAGTACATCTGATCTACTACTATAGAATCACCTATTAGGGTAGCAACATGAATAATCACATAAGAAGATTCATATATAATATCGAAACTTAATATGAATTATGCGAACATATAGGAAAAAATACAACTAGGATAAAATAACACTAAGGAAAGTTGATGACATACTGGATATTACTTCTGATAGCTACATTAGAGGACTACGCCTTAGGTTTACCTAGAAAATCATAACACTAAGACTAATCACCACCTACTTAAGTGACTCCTTTACCACCCCATCATTAAGCCAGTGGTGTACCACTACTTGCCAAAGATCAAGTATGACCCCTAGTTGGGGGTGATTCTACCTTAACTAGAGCTTAATAACACTATTGTTGACACCCACCCCTAAGTCTGGGATAATCACTTTTAAGATAATCTAGGCTACCACACTCATAATAAAACATAAAAATCATATTGTATAAAAAATTCTAAGAAATAATAATGGAAACCATGACCTGGGAACCTTTGATAAGATCCATGAAAAGATTTTCCTGATCTAAAGGAATCTCATCTAGAATATACACCCTCAGATGCTTAAATTATTGCATGTATTTTCTTATTGTACTAAGGACAAAAACCTTTCTTAAATGAACCTCTACCTCTAGATGAGGTACCATTAAACTAATTAGAAGTATGTGGCCTTTTATCCTACATGACCTTGGACATCTTAAGGTGTATGAGCTCAAACTCCTTGGTTTCCTTGACTACTCTTTGAAAAATAAAATCTATGTTGGGCTATAGAAAAGTCTACCTCTTGACTCTTGAAGGTCAAACCTATCACAAATCTATGAATCATCTCAGTCTCATCTAGAAATATCACTAAGTCTTGGTGAGATAATGCATAAAATTATATCTTCTACTCAGTCACTAAAATCCCTTCTTGAGTTAGATTCTCAAATCAATGCCTCGACTTCTCACTTAAATTGTATCTATTAAGGCCATACTAATCAACTCCCATTGTAAAGGCGGAGAAACTGATGGCCTATAGTTAATATAAGAATGACTCCACTGCTTAAATGGGCCTCACATATAAAGAAGGGTATAACCAACTTTGTGGGAACTCACCAACCCTACACTCTAGAGCCTCTCATGGTACTCATTAAGAACTCAAAGCCTCCTGAATCTATCTACCCAAAACATTATGGTGGGTCCATCTTCCTGAACCTCTCAAATGTTATTTACTCCTTATTAAACATCTGGTCTATCCATGTCCATGGATCCTACACTTGGTAAAGTTATACCATAAAATATAGCTATTAAACCCATTGGTTGGCTGTTAGGCCGTGGAAAATTAGGATATGTTCTTGATTTAGGGTCTAAGATCACACTCTAGTATGTAATCGTATAAGGTAATTGTCAAACTGCTACTTTTTTCCATATCTTCTAGTAGACCCAATGTATGAACCAGAGTATCCTGATGCACCAGAGTAGCTAAAAATAAGATGGAGCCTAAACTGGGTCCACTTTCTAATAGGTGCCTGATTATCTCCAATATTACACTCACTGTAAAGAGACTTTACTAGCTAAGACTTGACTAGTTTCTTGAGATCTACCTCTGCCCCCCTTCTACCTTAACTCCTACCAGGTCCCCTTCCATAACTTTAAGTCCTAACTTGGGCAATAAGTATGGGTACTGGAATAAGCTCCTAATCTCTCTCCAAAGTAGTATGAGTCCTTACCATCTTAAAGAGAATGAAATAGGAATCTTAGTAAGTGATGAAATCAATTTCACATGATAAAAAGGAAGAAAGGGATTTTTTCTTAAGTCCGATAGACTCTTGAAGAAAGATGATAGACAAATGTATACCAATCTACATGATTCTATAAGACTTGACTTGTACTTATGAGATTTACAACCCAGTACTCTTGATGCCAACTTATTATGACCCAAAAATCAAGTCAAGATGTCTCTTACTCCACCCTTATAGTAGGTAAGTCACCCCAATAATAAACAAAAACATACAAAATAAATATACAAAAATAATAATAGAAACTCAAATCTCAATACCAAAATCTAAAAAAACCATCCAAAATTTGGAAATCACAAAGTACAAGTGTTTGAGAGAAGTAACAACATGACTTACTGTCTAGAATATCCTAAATACAAGGGAAATAATCTAAGAAAGAAAGATAGAGAAAATTTAAGAAAGGCATGGATCTACTAGTAGCTACCTCAATTCTCAAAATCATAAGTCTCTACACAAAAGCATGTCAATGCCCTGGAATGATCGACTTAGTACCTATAAGTACATAAATAAATAAGAGAGAGTTCTAAAATATATATACTCAATAAAATCATCATCCAAATGTAAATAAAATTGTTGGGGAGAGTCCCCTAAACTTTCAATTACTTGGTACAACTCACATGAATATGCAATAAGGAAGGCCACCCCAGACTGACAGTTGAATAACAACAGTATTGGCAAAACACAATCCAATAGCACTTAAACACCTCAAATGAGTATAAGGGTAGGAATTTAGTCAATCATTCTTTGCATCTGAAGTAGTGCAAGTACAATGAATATAAGTAAACTAATAAAATACATATGTTAGGTATATACTGCTACTTTGTATTGCTAGCTAGGATCTATTAGAAACTCATGAGGTCCATATATCATAAAAGCATGTCCTCTATTCTCAAAGATTAACACACAATGATGTGTCCTATGATTCATACCATATTAGGTAGGCATGCCACTTTATTTTCAACAAACACAATATATAATGAGCATATGTGTCACACCAACCCCAAATATCAATTATAATATTAGCAAAGCATTTTACATGATAAATTAATTCAAATTCTAGTTTAAGTTAACCTCAATCAACTTTTACAATTGATAAAACCTTTTTTTTATACCCTAATTAACAAAAATCTCAATATTTCATTAAATATCACCATAAACTGAATGAAGTGCTCAAATGGGAGTACAATCATTAATTGGTATGCTCAATAAGTTACTTCAATCATTATTCATAACAATCATTCTAGAAAATAGAAAAAATAATCCATGTGTGTCAATTAAATTGATTAAAATTTTTAATTTTCTCTCACCTTGATAGTTTTTAGTTAGCTTCCATCAATGTCATGCAGTTTTGGCCGTTATGTCTTAGCTACCTCCGACGAGCTTATCCATCCACTGGAAAATTCTCACCAGGGGTATCATGCTTGTATGTGTTCCCTTCATAAGGTTTTACCTATATATTTACTCCATATTTCTCATCATTTGCCAAAAAATAATGGGTTTATGAATTGAATTTCTAAGGATTAGTTGTGTTGGGCGTAAGCTATACTCTCTCAAGCTTAATCAAAGTTGCCAGAGATGGTTACATTTTAGAGAAATACACCTATTATGCCTTAATCAACTTCACCTCAAACTATTCCACCCTTGCATTGAGATTTGCATAATATTGAGCATAAATCATCGATGATACAACATAAATTTAGACTAGTTTTTGATAAAATTGAGGAAACTTCTATGATTCATTATGCGCAATCAAAGACAGTTACCAGTAATGGTGTTCAACAGGGGAAATAGGTCACCTTGGCTGATAATTCCACTCTCATGAAGGTGTCTGTTAATGAGGTTTCATTGTCTTCCTCAACTCCATCAGTTATTTCTCAAGGTAGTTCCAAGGTAGATGCAGAGGAGCCCATTGAAATAGTCCAATTTGGTAGCAATCCTTCTAATTCATACTCACATGATAAAAATTTGAAGGATGAAACTTTGGATACTTAAGATATTACTGAATTGATCATAGTAAGGTCCTTCTAAGTAATCTTCAGAGTACTAAGAGAGGGAGTCTTCCAAAATCTAACCCCTATATCCCTAATTATAATCCCATGGTAGTCTTACAATTTTGATACTCCACAGACTAATACCTCAAAAAATATAGGGGTTCAGTTCAAAATGAATCTTGGTCCAAAATTCCTCACATCCCTGAACCCCCTTACCAAGGGATGCTCACTCTTTAGCCATGAAATAAGAGCTTAGAAGTCTATTAAGGAAAAACATATATAGATTGAAACCCCTAATATTACTATTAATAAAGGTCTTCGAGCTGTAGTGTTTAAACCTAAGGATTATAAGGTTAAATTAGCTCAGATGTAAAGGTTCACATTGATTGATAAATTTGATAACACTATGCCTAAGATAGAGTTCATAAGAAAGAAGTTTATCTTGTAGACTGAGTTGAGGGAAAAAGTCAAGATTACTCACTTCAATTCAAGAAACTTGTACATTGACTTGGATAAAGAGTATGATCACTCAAATATTTGGTCAAAGGTTAAAATGTATATTTAGGATCAAATGGTGAGATTTTTGTTGTGGACTTATATATTTAATCTAGATAAAGAGACCCCTTTTGTACCTATTTAATTGGATAGTTTTACCTAAACAGTGTTGCATTGTTATTCTCTGGAGGTGATGACAACTCTATTATCTCCTATAGGAAACGTATTATTCCTTGCTTGTTCACTTACAAGAAGATCAAATGCAATGTGGGTAAGGTTATGCTTCAGACTGACCTTACCAAAATAAGTCCTCAGTATGTATGGATGGTATATGATGAAGATGAGCATGGAGAAGGGAGGTGGCAAGCTATTCAATATGAGAGAGTGATAGAATATTACAGTTACTATAAACATCATGGGAATATTGTTATATCCTGTATTACCAAGAAATAAATGATGATACCAAAAAGGATGGAGTTAGATAAAGCAACAAAGTGTGAGTTTGGTTAAGGGGCAAACCCTTAGGTGGTTTAATCAGGTTAACAAAATTTGTTTTAGAAATAATATATATTTCCTACTACCAATCCTACTATTGATAAGTGTAAAGATCACACTAATGATCAGTGGAAAACATAAAAAGAGGAAAGGAAAAAGGAATACTCAGCCATATAAGCAGAGATATGATCAACATATGAATAAAGGGGGCTAGAATAGGATTTTTAGATCTGTATCTTAAAGTAAACTAGTTGATGGTATTGTGCAGCACAATTATCCTTCAACTCATCCTGGTTGTAAATCATTTACTTTATTGAAAAAAGCTCCTATTGATCTTGAGTATTAGGACCAATCTCCTCATGGTCCTACTACTAATGCTCCAAATATTGTTAATCAATTAGTGTGTTCTACTGATGTAGGTGCAGGTGGGGGTAGAGTAGGAGAAAGTCATTCTATCCACCAGGAAAAAGGTTCTGTGTTGAGTACCAAGGGTAAGGATCAATATGGTGTTTATTCTTAACATATATTCTATTCTCAGGATAATGGTGGTGCTTTTAACAATGTGGCTGAGGTGCTTGGTAATCTGCAGGATAGTTTTGTTCAGACTTTTCTTGTTACTCATTTTATGCCTATTGATAAGACATAAGATTTAGTTTAAACCCATCATTTAACTTCTTCTAATATTCCTTATTAGAAGTTAGAGGATGAGTATAGGGTAATACATTCTGAAGATATAATGGATGACACTGAAATAGTTGGGTGAGAAAGAGGTGTTGTTGATGAGTTGATTAACATCTTTGATCCCAGTGATCATAAAAGATTTCAAGCTGAGGTTTCTCAGATTTCTATCCAGTAGGACCTTTTACCTAGAGGTTATTTACTTAAATCTAAGAGAGGGTCCAAACAAGTACAGTCTAATATGTCTGTGTCACAGATAGACCTTTTACTAGGTCTCAAACTTAATAATTATCTGAATGATTAGTCATCTTATCAAGAATGCTATGGGTATTTATACCAAAGATATCCTGGAAAGACTCCAAAATCTCATCAAAATTCATCATTTATCCCTTGTTGAAATTCTCGAAACCTTTTTAAGCAATACTCATCTTTAGGATGCTAAAAGAAAACTCATGATGGAGAATGCTACTTCTAATCCTAATGGGAAGATCTGGATATTTTTGTCACTACCTGATTTATGATTCATAGTGGCACCTACTAAACCCCACCAGTAAGTAAGCCAAACCATAATCGAAAGCTAAGGCAGTGAAAAATTCAAGAACACAATTTATAATAAACAAATAGTTTAAGATAGATAAAACAGTCAATACAAGATACCATCCCACGACCTGGTAGAGCTAGTACAAGAGCATCTAATGACAATAGTACAACTTCAAATGCTTAGAATATTCAATGATATCTGTCTCAAAAACAAAAGACTAAATGTAAATAATAGAGGGAAATAGGCGACTCAAACTCCAAGAGCTCACACTATCTCCGAAAATCAATCCCCACACAAACAAAAATCAAAGGTGGTAACTAGTACTCAGATCTACACCAAAAGGGTACAAAATTATAGTATGAGTACCAAAATAATAGGTATTCAGTAGGCATCATCAGCTGACTGAGCTCAATCATGATATTAGTATGATAAAATACAAGATAACATAACTAAGTCACGGTACAAAAACAAACCTGAATCATCTCCAACACCATTGTATATAATTTGCAAGTAGCCATAATAATAACATAACATAACATAATATCACATAAACAATAAAAAACTACAAAATTGGCGCCCATACACCAATTGGTACAGACAAGTAAAAAAGTTGTCAAATCCTCCCATACGATTGGAGAGTACACTCAAGAGAGAATAAGCAATCAACTGACATTATAACTAACCTTTGTTGTCATTTAACCATCATTTCACAATTTAGCCATAATTCATAATGTTGGCATCATTTAACAACCTTATTATTGTTTCTCATTAATCACCATTTATTAGCTAATCATCACTGATTAACCAACCTATTTAATTACTAAAGTCCATTTATGTCATACTATATTAAAACCATCTCTCATTTTTTGATTTAGCAAAATTGATACCCTTTAATCTTACATCTCGATATTGTCAATTCTAAAAAGTATGTCATTATAGCATAATATGCATCTCTGAACTCGAACTAGCAAATATAATCAATTGATGGACTTGAACTGATAAATAATCAATAGTCAAACTCAGAACGGTAAATATAATCAATATTCAGACTTGAATCGGTAAATAATCAATTGTGCCATAGTCATCTTCCAGACTCAAACTAGGTATATATAATCATCAACTTAATCATCTTTCGGACTTGAACCTGATATATATATATATATATATATATATATATATATATAAAATTCACATCATAAATAGTATCATCAATATGCATTAATAATAGCATAATCAATAAGTGTCAACCCTCACATCAACCCATATAACC
Source organism: Capsicum annuum (assembly GCF_002878395.1). NCBI lineage: Eukaryota > Viridiplantae > Streptophyta > Magnoliopsida > Solanales > Solanaceae > Capsicum > Capsicum annuum. Next base: position 143,301,555 of record NC_061121.1, on the reverse strand, counting down.
ATCAAGTATAAATATCTGGCAATATCACCTCAACACATATTTACAAGAGTCTAGTAAGTGTTAAAGGTTTACAAAACTAACATGTGTCATAGACTAAAGTGGATTAATGTGTCATAGCCTAAAGTGGATTAAGAGTCCACTTATAACCCTCAAGTCCCATTATAGAAAAAATCTACCCAAACTAGGCTTAAGGTATCTAAATCCACTTTTAGATGTATAACAAGCCATGATTAGTCCTAAGGTAAAACACTTCCCAAATACATTAGCTAAGCCCCGTAAAAACTAAGGTAACCTTCATGGATGGAAGAAAATAAGGCAAAACTTATCCTAAACATGAGTAACTAAAGTATTTTATCTAACTTGAGCGATCTAAGGCATTCTCATGTTTTAGTTACTCATGTTTTGGCTAATTTGAAACCATAAGTTTGAAACACTTAGCTTGGTACTTATAGCATAGGTAAAAAAAAAGCCATATTGGTTCTAAAATCAAACATAAAGGTTTTGGGGTTTTGAGCAAATGATCAAGAAATTTCACCAAGAAAAGGGTAAATTCTTACGTTAAATTAGAGGATAATCATGAAAATAATTGTTAATATAGCTTCCTGATCACCAACAAGCTTTAATTTTAAGCTCTCACATTATTTAAGGCTCATAGCTCTGTAGAGATGATGAAAAATGTCAAAAGTTCATGGAAAAGGGGTAATTTTATACCCAGTCTAGGGCCTCGGTAGTCGCTATCGAGACTTAAGGTCTTGCGATCATGGCATCTCCCCGCTGCAACATAAGCCACGATCGTGACACTAATTCATGATTACAATATCTCCGCTATAAGGGTAGATGCAACCGTGGTTCAAGATACCACTATCACGGTGCATAAAAAACTCAGTGCACCAGATTTTTCAAGTCTAAAAATAGGATCGATCGGGTGCTCTGGATTTTTTCAGAATCCCGTATATGAAAATAAACTATGTAACCCACTCTAAATTTGATATTCCAGATATGATGAAGCACTCATATTTAACATCCGAGGTCATTTTGACCAAATGTGGGCCCCATACCTATATTTTATTTTCTTAACTTCTGTTCAATATGTCGAAATGAGCTTGGATGACTTGGGACTCAAACCAAAGGTCTACCTAGCCTAAAATCAACATTCTGTATTACTAGCATAGTCAGAATCTAGATATGAGGTTGATTAACTAAAGTTTTCTCTCGGTGGCCATTTAGAACCAGCGAAAACCTCAAAACAGGAAATTGGCTCTAAAACCAAATAATTTGATCAATAACCAAAGTGTTAGTCCCAAAAAGTCATGAATGACTTGGGGAAGCTATATAAAAGGTTTAACGGTGAAATTGTGTGGAAACATGAGAAATGACCTTAAGGGTCATTAAAATTTTAGTCGTAGGATATTTCTTTTAAAATTGTTAAAGTTGATGATCCACAGGTTACATGTTTTATCACATATGTAGAACTTGACCAATCCTATATTATGACTTGTGTATATTCTAAATATAAAGATACTCTGAAGTGATCTCTATGGAATAAGTTCATTCAATTAGCCTCTACTTATAACAACCTAATTTTCTGAATCGGAATGCTACACACGTTTATGACCTCGAAGGACCACAAGCTAACCCATGACTGATATCTGTACCTGTACACTGCATAATATACATATAAAATGCGGAAAACATAAACAATAGGCCATTAGGTTCAACTGAATAAAATATGTGACAAATCATAATATTCATATGGGGTAACAAATACCTAAAACAACTACTGTCTGAAACAAATCTAAACTAAATCTGAAAGCCTCTAAATACTGTCTGAGTAAGGAATTAAAGGAACATGTCTCCAAATAACTCCGTAAGCTGAAACATAATCGAAGAAAATAAATAAATTCAAATCATATCATCCTCGAATAAAGAGGACTCACTACAATTCTGTGGACTGAAATGCGACTGCTACTGCTGATCTGGAACTCATGGTTCTGAACCTATGGTGTAACATAAAAGAAAGCACCATAGCGCAAATACGTCAGTAGAACTGAAAATACTGAGTATACGAGTGAGGTAGGCTATATGCAAAAGGGCTTACATGCATGAACAGTGCTGACTGAATGACTAATATGAACGTAAGAGTGCAAATATACATACATAGTAACTGAGATCGTGAATATAGATATCTTGATCTGTAAGCTAATAAATGGTTTATTGGTATCTAACATGACTAATACTGGGATTTCTGATAACATGGATGACTGTATCTGACAATCCTAAATCTGATGGAAGTACCTGAGTTCTGTACAATAATTGAATTGACTATATCTGACAGTCCTGGTATACTAAAATCTGAAGAACTATCTGAGCTCTTTTACTAAGATTGAGACTGAAACTGTGGGAGGTAGTTGTTTAACTAACATGCCCTAAATGCACTATAATTGATTAGTTGGGGTCCAATCAGTGCCTTAATTAGAGGGGTTTCAATACCACGCCACTGGTAAGGACAGCTGTGAGTGACCCTTATCTGTCAGGTTACTCTAATGAGAATGGTGGGACCCTAGTCTGACAGGTCAAATCACCTCATCAACCCTAATCTAACAGGTTAAAATGTCTCAACCTATGCTGGCTACGTAGTTCTAGAATATAAGGATGACTGCTAAGAATCGCACCTTTATGTTGTAGGTGAGTTCCCATTCTTCGGTTTACTCGGTGCTAAATTCTGCTCCCATTTGAAGAGATTGAACATGATTAACTGACTTTACATGGACTGAGCAACTGACTTCTGTTGACTAACAACATAGTACTATTATATGAGAATTAACTGAGGTCATAAGATTTCTGAGATTTCCTGAGTCACATAACTGTCTGAGTTCTATAGATCATGGCTTGACTAAGAGTATCATGATAACATGACATAGCCTAGGCACACAACTATATTTTTTGGGTACAAGTACCCCCAGGTCTCAATGGAAGGAAACTGAAACACATGACCGACTTGATCATAAGAATAAAGTCTACAATTCACAATACCATAAACAGGGGATTCATACTACACTTGGCTCTCAACATCTTATACATGGAAGGGGATGCACACAATATGTATATACTTGTGTTGCTTCAATATCATGCTCATTATATATCACAAAAATAACACACAACAATAACGTGGAGTTCATGTGGAGTCAAAAGGAATAGAACAGAGGCTTGTCATTTAAGCACTATTAAGTCATAAAAACATGGATTCTATCATTCTTTGCATTTTATCAAACACCTTACATGCACAACTTTGGGCATAGATGTACTTTTCAATTTGACAATCTTAATCCATCAAAAATTCATGGGTTTCCACTAACCTAATCACATGCTTCATGAAAACCACATCAAGATACAACCTTGAATCCAAACAACAATCATCAACATGAGTACAGTCATAACACAACATGGAAATCATAATTTATAATTTAAAACATGATTCTTGAGCTCCATGGATGAAAGGGATCCATGGATAAACACTACGCATACCTTAGTGATTGAATCTTGAAAGAGATCTAATGTTTCTGAAGGTTCTTGAAGAAATTCTTATGCTTGCTATTTCTTTTTCTTAACTAGGGTTTAACCCCTTTGGGAGAGAAAGTTCTTATTCTTAAGGATATGATCTTGAGAGAAAACCCTAATCTTGTGGTTGAGAGTGTATGAGAGAGCTTTTTGAGATGTTTAACTAAAGAGAATGGAAGATAATATGCTCCTTGAGGGTTATAAGTCATGGGAAGTGAAGGAAAAGACCAAAATACCCTTGCAAAAATGTCCCTCAACTGCTGGAAAAAAATAGCTGATGACATTCATGACAAATCGTCAAGCTAGTGATAAGTCGTCACAAAAAGGTGCAATCTTGATTTTCTAGTTAAGGTTGACAACATTGGTGATAGGCCATCATGGGCATGATGACTTATCACAAAATATTATCACTGGGGGTGGAAATCTGCCCAGGGCTGACGACATTGGTCATAAGTCATCACGCTTGTGATAGCTTATCACGACTGTAGTCACTCAGTTTCCCAGCCTGATATGCTGGAGTAAAATGGGCATAACTTCTTGCTCTGATGTCGGATTAGGTGAAATTGGTATCGTTGGAAAGATAGTTCAATTATATATCTATTGGTGGCTTATGAGCTCAAAAATTCATAGCATAACAAGAGATATGCTCATTTGAAGTTGACTATACCAATCTTCTTCTTAAAAATTCAATCGGTAAGGAAATGTTTTGATTCATCTATTAGCTAGGACACTTTTGAGGCCTTAATATACATCAACCTTGATAATAGAACTACCAAATCACTAAAATTTATTGCTCATGAGATCGAAGCATGATCATAAAAATTTCTTAACTTTTAGGGTATTATACTACTGGTTTACTTTGATGCACTATTATGTATTTTAATTTCATCACTGTTGTATGATAAGTTGGGGGTATTCCTTATGTTATGACAAAAAGATTTTAAATCCTGGGAGTTATTAAAGCTTGTCATAATAACCCTAGTTTTTGAGCTCTAGAAGTTTTGGAAAGTTTTCTTAAGGGATTGTCAACTACCAGTGACAGCGACTCTAGCAACGACCCAATGTAGGACACAACGAGTCATTGTATGGAGTGGTTTCTACAATAGTGAGGGATCCTAAATTTAAGCTTAGTGGTGACTATTCCATCATATGAATCATTATAAGACCTAACGAGTCATTAGGTAGACCCATTGTCACAGTAGAAAAATTCCAAAGATCAAGTCCCTCACAACGACTCTTCCTAACAACCCGTTATTAGGCCCATGAGTCATCAGGAAGGAAGTAATTATCAATACATTATGGGCCCAAGTTTTAGAATCTGTGATAAAGACTCAAGGCCATGACTTATTACCTAACCTAACGAGTCATTACCTCAGTCATTACGATTGGTATCAACTTTTTTCGGCTTGTTTTGAAAAGGGTTGTTCAGTATTTTCCCATTCTTTTCAGTCCCAACCCATGTCGTTTAGGTTTTTCCAAGGGTGGTATATAATCCTAAACTTCCCCAAATTCCCCATTAAGTCACAAAATCTATTGAAATAAAGAAAAGGGGTGATTATTCTTCTCTAAAGTTAAGTTAGAGTTTCTCGACTTCAAGCTCAAATTCCAAGGATTTCTCCAAGGCTTCCACATCAAGGTATGAGGGATTTCATCAATGGATTCCTTACACCCATTGAGTCCCAAATATTTCTCAACCCTTAAGTTTAATTCCCCTTGAAGTTGGGTTCATGGTCAAATATGATTTTTCCTTGATTTCTTTAATTGTTCTTGGAATAGAATCATATGTACCTACTTTTTCCATAGTAGTAGCATCCTATTATACTCATAATCATATATTTCCATTTTGTTTATAAATCATTGACCTTGGCTTGAATTATGAAATTTCTTATTATGATCAACTTTTATTATTATTACGTTATATTTGCATTAGTCAAAGCTAGTGGGTTATGAACACCCGATACCTAGGGACTCAAGAATATATAAGTTTACATGTCTTTGATCACTTCATATTATCCATAATTGATACTTCAAATTATATCATGATAATTAATTCATTTTTTGTCTTAGTGTCATTTAGTTGGGAGTAGTACTTAGCACCGAGTGAAGGCAGGGATGACAACTCACCCATTAGTTAGGCTGTGACTATTAGTAAAAGTCCCTAAGTTCTAGAAATATGACACCACCATAGGTTATAAAGGGTCATCAATTAATTGAGGAATGGAACCCTATTTCTTTGGAACCTCAGTTTAATGGATCCAGGCCAGCCAGTGTTGGTACCCTTGGTAAGGAGCTAGCACCCTACCAATTGGGTTTATGGGTTGGACCCTAATTTGTCAAATTAGGGTATGTTAGTTATTGTTAGCTCCCAAAGTCCTTAATTCATGTTTCAGTTTATGTTCAATTCAAGTTTGCTTAGCCAAGTATTCATTTATTAAATTTTATCCAGTACATGATTATACTTGGTCTTGCATTTAGTTTATATATTCATGCATTCAAGTTCTATTTATACTAGTTAGTTTCCAACCTCACATACTCAGTACTTTCAATATATGGATCAAATACTTCTTTGCTCTATATTGTCTCATAATATAGGTTTGAGCGCTCAGTACCCGAATCCCACTTAGAATATTCTCGTACAACTTAGAAGCAATATTTTGAGTCCTCATCATTCTAGGATTAGTTATCAGATATTTATTTTAGTATTTCATTTTATTTTAGTCAGTTGGAGTTAGTTGGGGGCTTATCCCTATAACTCATTATGATTTAGAGGGTTTCAGAAAAATAAATATGCTTTCAGTTTGTTGAGTATTTAATATAGTATTAGTATTGTTTCCATTTCCATTTATTTTCAGTTCACTTTCATTTTGACATTTGCCCAGTATTTTGTTAATTTTCTTTAGTATCCTAATGCATGCTAGGTTATGGGTTAGCTTGGGGTCACTTGTTGCTCTAAGAACCATGTTATGACTGGGGGTAGTCTTGGTTCATGACAAACATAATATTAGAGCAGCATGTTTAAAGTGTCCTAAGGTTTCTGAAAGCCGCATTTAGTAGAGTCTTATTTATAGGTGTGAAGCGTGCCACACTTATGAGAAAGATGCTATGAAACAATTTAGGAAAGCCTTATATCTTTCATGATTCATGTCATCAGATAGGGTGTGAACTCTATTAAAATTATTTTCCTAACTCTTCCTCTATCTATTTATAGAAAATCCCTCCTAAGAGAACTAACGAAAGGAGAGATGGAAATTAACAAGCACCTCTACTAGTTCCTCGAAGACCCTTTGAATGAGCAGGTCTATTATTTTGATTTTAGGGCTTTATTCACAAAATTATCCCAATCTATTATTGCTCAGAATAGCCAGCAGTCTATTTTCCCAGCCATCCCTACAACGAATGTGGTGGTAACTAGAATGTGGGACTTTACTGGGATAAAACCACCAACATTCTTTGGATCTAAATACAGAGGATCCATATGAGTTCTTAGACAGTGATCATAAAGTAAATAATATCATATAGGTGTCACTTCGAGTTAGAGTGTTGATTTTGCTTCTTACCAATTGCAAGGTTTGGTTGAAACTTAGTTTAAGCAGTAGAAGGAAGTTAGAGGTGCAGATGCAGGACTAATGGAGTGGGATGAGTTTGTTGATTTATTTATGGAAATGTTCTTTCCACTTGAGTTAAGAGAAGACAAGGTGTAGGATTTCATAAACCTTATTCAAGGAAACATGAGTGTGAAGGAGTATTTGCTCAAGTTTACCCAGCTGGCAAGCTATGCTCCAACTATGTGCCTGATTCTGGAGCCCGAATGAGTAAGTTTGTGTTTGGCATTTCTGACGATGTGGTTAAGGAGTGTAGAATGACCATGTTGATTAAGGAGGTGAACATCCCTAAATTGATGGTGCATGCTCGACAGATTAAGGAATAGAAGATCAAGGACAAGGAAAGGGATAATAAATGAGTCATAACTGCTAGTTTGAATTTCTCTTAGTTAAGGTCAAATAGTTGTTATAGTTCTTAGTTTTGCTAGAAATATTCATCCTCAAACCAATATTATGACAGTGCTCTAGTGCCTAAGTTTATATAAGATACTCAATATAGGGCACCAGTCTTCTAGGGTAGTGTGAATAATGGTCGCACCAACCGAGTTTCCAAGAGATGTGGTGAGAATCACAAGGGTGAGTGCATGGATGGTTGTGATGCTTGATTTGGGTGTGGAAAGTTAGTGTTTGTGCAGAAAGGTAGGAATGATTGTCAATAGGGTCAAACTAATTCTTCAAAAGTTCTAGCAGGTCTCCCGACTTAGTAGGGTGAAAATTCTAGTACAACTAGTGGACAATGTCATAATTGATTTTAAGCCCTTCAGAATCAACACGATCAGGAGGGTTCTCTTTTTATAGTTACAGGTACGTTACAAGTTTTTTTGTATGTGCATATGTATGAATTATTAGACCCTGTAGCTACACTATCCTTCATGACTCCCTTTATTGTAGTAGATTTTTGTTTCTGTCCCCAAATCCTAGAAGAACCCTTCTTAGTTTCTACTCCAATCAATAGTATAATCATAGCCAGATGGGTATACAAAACTTGTCCAGTTATAGTATCCCAGAATGTAACTTTAGTCGATCATGTTAAATTAGACATGACCAGTTTTGACGTAATTCTTGGTATAGATTGCCCCTACTCTTTCGATGCCTCAGCTGATTATTAAAATGGGTAGTCCAGCTTTAGTTTCCAAATGAACCAATCATAGAGTGAAGGGTAGCACCTCAGTGCCTATATGTCAGATTGTCTCTTTTCTTAAGGCAAGAAAAATGATTTACAAAGGGTGCATATATCATCTCATTCGAGTCAAGGACTCAACATCTGAAATCCCGAGAATTGAGTTAGTCCTAGTAGTGAATGAATTTTTAGAAGTATTTCCTAAAGATCTGACTGGAGTTCCTTCCGAGAGGGAGATTGACTTTGGAATTGATCTTCTTCCAAATACCTGACCTATTTCAATTCCACCTTGTAGAATGGATCCTATCGAGCTTAAGGAATGGAAAGAACCATTGAAAGATCTCCTAGAAAAGGGTTTTATAAGGCCCAGTGTCTATTAATGGAGTGCTTCAGTTCTTTTCGCGCACAAGAAAGATGGTTCTCTCAGAATGTGTATCGACTACCATTAGTCAACAAAGTCACAGTCAAGTATAAGTAATATTACCCCAGGATTGATGACTTGCTTAAGCAACTTCAGGGTTTCAATTGCTTCTCTAAAATAGACCTCAGATCCGATTATCATCAGCTCAGAGTCAGAGAATGTGACATCCTAAAGATAGTCTTCAGAACTCGATATGGTCACTTTGGATCTGTAGTTATATGTTTTGGACTGACGAATACCCCTACAACTTTTATGTATTGATTAACAGAGTGTTTAAGAAATATTTGGAGATGTTCATTATAGTCTTCATAGATGACATCATCATTTACTTTTGGTGTGAGGGTGAACATACAAACCTTTTGAGAATTTTCTTGTAGACTCTCAAAGATCATCAGCTATTCTCTAAGTTAGTAAATGTGAATTTTGGTTGAAATAAATGCATTCCTTGGTCATTATTTTTTGTTAGGGCATTTGAGTTGATCACTAAAAGACCGAAGCAGTAAGGAACTATCCTAGGCCCATCTCTCCATCAGATAGTAGGAGTTTATTGGGTTTAGCCAGTTACTACCGGTGATTTCTTAAAGGATTTGTCTATCGCTTCTCCCTTGTCCAGACTGACTCAAAATAAATTCATATTTTAGTGGTCCGATTCTTACAAGAATAGTTTTCATGAGTTAAAGACTCGACTCATCTCCATCCCAATTTTTGATCTCTATAGGGTTTAGATGGTTTAGTGTTCTATTGCGATACTTTTGGAGTTTGTCTTAGTTGTGTGCTAATGCATACATGACCCAACCCCGAGCCTTGTCGTAATAGGCATCCCAAGTATAACTAGGACCGGGGACCATCCCCTGTTACCCAACCAAACCACCTATATCCAGCCTTAGATTGGCTAAATTTCAAACATATAATAAGATAGCATAAATGTTCTCATTAAGACACTGGGCTAGGGTCACAACCATGAACGAACCAACCGGGTTCCCCCGTACCAAATCAACCATCCAAACATACCAAGACAAACTAAAGGCCATAAACCAGGCCAAAACAAAATAAGTACCAAAATATAACATAATTAGTACCAAAATACAATACGATGGAATAGTGAGAAATCATGTCCGATGATGCAAGCCTCCCAACTTATTCCAATGCCAAGGCCGACACCAATACCGATCTATCCCATACCAATCCCCCAGAAGTACCATAAAGCCTCTATCCAAAAGAGTAAACAAATTTGGTTGGGACATGCCCCCAACAATGACTAAAGCCAATACCCAAAATAAATTGAAATGTCTAATAATATCTATAACATGAAATGATGCCTTCCGAAAGGATGGAAGATCACGACTTCAGTCTAAATATTATCCCCGAATCAATCACTATATAGGAGGAGTAGAATGGCCAGTTCCTAGATAGCGTGGGTATACAACTGCTACTAGACAGGTTAGCGAATGACCGCTAGCATGAATCTGATGATAAGGATAAAATAATGCCAGTTATAAAACAATATAAAATCATCCAATGTATACAACCATACATACAGACGCACACACACACACATACACACACACATATATATATAATAACACCATGCTGTGAAATGGGAACGGGTTTAGCATGCCTTTAAAACTGTACCTAGACTATGTAGCTTGGCCGTCCTAAACCACCCATAGGCTATATGGGTTAAGCTCCCCTTGCTAAAAGGGACCTAGTACGTGTAGTCGTACGATTAGGGAAGTATCCCATGGGATGATTAGTACATCCCCAATAGTGTGACATCTTGCACATGGTCCACTAAGACCAATCCTCAAATCAGCAAATGCGAGTTTCCAGTTTTGGTGCCCCCACGACTGCCACCTTCTATGACTTTGATACATACCCCCCACATTTAATTCCCAATTAAAACCATTTCCAAATGACCAACCAATCCATCTACCATTTTATTTACCAAGGCCAAAATTAGAGGTATCGTTATTCTACCCTTTACTTGCATGTAATATCCATAGACAAACCATTTAGGTTAAGGGACTTTCAAGTGCCCTTTCATATACCATATTAAACTACTTTGGAAACTTCCATGTTCCCCACAAGCATAACTATTTAGCCTTTAGCCCTTTCAAACCATTTAAACCATTTAAAGCTTTATTACTTAAGCCGAAAACAAGCAAAAGTTTCATTAAAAGAAGTCAATGCGGAGAATATACCTTTATAAGCATTTTATTAAATACATTAGGGGCATAATATAACCAAAACCAATCCCAAAGACCATTAAACCATTACCATGCAATTCAATTGTCCAAAAACACCATTAATGCATATAAAAGCATAGTTAAAATCACAGGAAACCATCATAGAGCATTTAATATCGAAAACCACCAAATAAAAACTAAAAAACTTAATCATGAAATAGTTAAACCATGAAATCAATCATATAAAACTGTCCTTTTGTTGAAGTTACAATGACAAAAGAGAATCATCCCTTAAGCCAAGAAGAAATGGAAAGAAATCACTAAAGCAAGCCCCTAATTAGTCCTCAAGATGAAACCCTAGTTTTCTTGCTTCAAAAGCTCTTGAGAGAATTATGGATTGTTTAGAAGTAGTTTCTAAGTGCTCAAGAGAAAAATGTTAAAGTAAATAGCCTCCAAAATAGGCTAGAAGTTGTGGGATTCTCTTTGGGTAAGTTGGGAAATGTCCAGTTTACCCCTACTTAAGTTGCATAAGAATCCCATCACAGGGATATGACTGACACATATGAGTCGTACCCTTATGATATGAGTGGTACCCATCACTCATATCCTACCCCAACCCTTAGACCCAACACTGTCCAATATATGACTCATCCAATTGAGTCGTATCAAAAGCATACGATCTGTACCCATAGCCTTTATCTCTGGCAGAATGAAATATCAGGAGGATCAAACACTGCCCATCATAAGAGTCATAGATACGACTCATACCAATCCCTATGACTCATACCCCTAAGTCATACCCATTTCAATGACAAAAACCATCCCACTATCTAACACTAGTCAGCATACGACAAGACCATTCTACTCATACCCCAACATTCAGCTTGTACCCATGAGTAGTATTAGATACGAAAAGTGAAAAATCCAGGAAATTTTCTAAGGGTAAAAACCTAGGATGTTTCAGTTGTCCCCACTAGGAACATTCGTCCCCGAATGACAGAAAAGGTAGGGGTAACCACACATAGATTCATTGCATTATCAAACAACCTTTTAACAAAGTTTGCAATCAAAGAGGCAAAGATGTTAATATTTTCTTTAACAAACTCAGAAAATAAAGATGTGCTGAAGACACGTACCTTCCGCATGAATCCCAGGAGTAGAAAACAGATATGGATACTTGGACTTTATGTCCTCTTCTGCTTCCCAAGTAGCCTCTTCCACCATATGGTTTCTCCATAAAACCATAACCGAAGCCACAACCTTTGTCTTCAACCATTGAACTTGCCTATTTAATATCTCAACCCAGACCACTTCTTAAGACAAAGACTCTGAACTACCCAATTCTTCCAAAGGAACAATTGAAGAAGGATCACCAATGCACTTTCTCAACATAGAAACATAAAAGATTGGATGAACCAAACTTAAGCTAGATGGAAACTCCAACTCATAAACAATATTTCCCTCCTTCCGCAAAATCACATAAGGACCGACATACTAAGGACTGAGTTTCCCCTTTTTGCCAAACTGCAACACTCTCTTCATGGGATTTACTAAAGGAACACCCTATCCCCGACCTAAAACTCCAATTCTCTATGCCTAACATCTGTATAGGACTTTTGACAATTTAGTAAGTTTTAAGCCTATCTTGAATCACCTGTACCTTCTCTATCGCTTGATAAACCAAATCCGGGCCAAACATGTCTGCCTCCCCAAGATCAAACCATCCAATAGGATATCAACAGCTCCTACCATACAACACCTCAAAAGGGGCCATACCAATACTCGAATAATCGCTATTGTTGTAAGAAAACTCTACCAAAATAGATGCTCAACCTAGCTACCACCATAATCATTCACGCAAACCCGAAGCATATCCTCTAATGTTTGAATAGTTCTCTCTATTTACCCATCTGATTGCAGATGAAAAGCAGTAATCAGACCAATCTTATTCCCTAACCCTTTCTAGAAAGACCACCAAAAATAAGACGTAAACTGGGTACCATGATAAAAAATAATTGAAACAGACACCACATGTAGCTTTACAATCTCCTGAAGATAAATCTTTGCATTATCCTCTTCCCAAAAGGTAGTCCACACTGGCAAGAAGTGAGCAGATATAGTTATCCTATCTACGATGACCCAAATTGAATCATACTAATTTTGAGATTGAGGAAGACTAGTAAAAAAGTCCATATTGATTACTTCCCACTTCTATTTAGGAAAATCAATTTATTGATACAACCTTTCTGGCCTTATGTGCTTAATCTTAACATATTAGCACACCATACACTTAGCGACAAAATCTGCCACATCTCTGTTTTTGTCATTCCACTAGTAGATCTCCTTGAGATCATGATATATCTTAGTCAAGTAGGGATGAAAAATATAGTGCGACTCATGTGCCTCAGTCAAAACTATTTGTCATAACCCGTCGACATCAGGAACACACAACCTCCCTTGGTATCGTAATAACTATCACCACTGATCTTAAACACCACTACCTTTTGCCCAGTAATATCACTCTTGATTTTTATCAAGATAGGATCCGACACTTGTTCTCCTTAATCTCTGTACCAAAAGATGACTGAACCACTTCCTGCACCATCACACTACCATCCTTAGAGTCCAAAAGGCAAACTCCAAGATTAGCCAAGCGGTGAATATCCTTTACAATTCTTTCCTTCCCTTATCTACATGAGCTAAACTCCCCATGGATAACCTGCTAAGAGAATTAGCAATCAAATTAGCCTTACCTGGGTGCTTAATAAAGCCTCATATCATAATCCTTGAGAAGATCAAGCCATCTCCTCTGGCTGATATTAATCTCTTTCTGAGTAAACACGTACTGGAGACTCTTGTGATCAAAAAAGATATCCACGTGACACCATACAAATAATGCTGCCATATTTTCAAAGAAAACATAACCACCAACAACTCTAAATCATGAGTAGGATAATTATTCTGATGTACCTTCAGCTGCCTAGAAGCATAAGAAATCACCTTTCTATGCTGCATCAGCACACAACTAAGACCTACCCAAGATATATCATAATAAATCATGAACCTATCATTTCCCTCCGACAAAGTTAAAATTAGAGCCGAAGTCAACTTATCCTTAAACTTTTCAAAACACCCTTCAGAAGCATCCGACTAAGAAATCTTAACCTTTTTCTTAGTCAACTTAGTAAAAGGAGTAGTTATCGAACAAAAGATTTTCATAAACCACTTATAACACCCTACTAAACCCAAGAAACTTTAAATATCAAATGGAGTCATGGGACTAGGCCACCCTTTTATCGCACTAACATTTTGCGGATCCACTATGATCCCTTTACTATAAATAATATCACACAAGAAATTCACAACATTCAACCAAAACTCACACTTAGAGAACTTAGCATACAACAGTTGTTACTTTATGGTCTGCAATACCATACAGACATGATTATTATGATCCACCTTGCTCTTTGAATAAACCAGAACATCATTAATGATCAAAATGATGAAGAGATCCAAATAATGCCTGAACACCTTGTTTATCAAGTCCATAAATGTTGCCGTAGTATTGGTCAACCTAAATGACATCACCAAGAACTCAAAATGCCCATATCGAGCATAAAAATCAACCTTAGGGATATTTACCTCCCTAATCTTAAGCTGGTGGTACCCAAACCAAAGATCTATCTTAAAGAAAAACTTGGCACCTTGAAATTGGTCAAACAGATCATCTATCTGAGAAAGAGGATACTTATTCTTGACCATTACCTTTTTCAACTACTTGTAGTCAATGCATATTTGAAGGAAACCATCTTTTATGGGCACAAAAAACACCGGTGCATACCATGGAGAAACACTAGGACGAATAAGCCCCTTATCTAAAAGATCCTTAAGTTATTTCTTGAGTTTCTTCAACTTAGCCGAAGCCATTTTATATGGAGGAATAGAAATTGGATGAGTGTCTAGAAGCAAATTAATACTAAACTCTATTTCCTATCTAGAGAAAAACTAGGAAGATTATCTGGAAAGACCTCAAGAAACTCATTAACCACAGGGACCAAAGACAAAGAAGGACCTTCTGAGTTAGGATCTTTAACCCAGACCAAGTGATAAAGACAACCCTTGGAGATTAATCTCTGAACTCTAAGATAAGAAATAAACCTCCCCCTAGGAGCTAAGGAACTACCTTCCAATTTTATAATCGGTTCACTAGGGAACTCAAAGATAACCTTATGGGTTCGACAATCCAAAGATGCATAACAAGAATGCAACTAATCAATACACAAAGTTATATCAAAATCTACGATATCAACCTCAAACTCATCCACCAAGGTTTGCTTGACATCAAAAGACACCATGCCCCCTATAGACTCTCTTAGCAATAACCGAGTGACCTACTAAGGTAGAAATAAAAAAAAGGATCCAAAATAGCTTTTGGATTAAAACCAAAAGATACAGCTACATATGGAGTCACATAAGAAAGAGTGGACCGCAGATCAAGCACACAATATACGTCATAAGAGATAAGCTATAACATACCAATAATGACATCAAGTAATGCCTCAAATTTTAGTCAGGACACCAAAACATAAAACCTATTCTGGCCAACACTAGAACCAGAAGCAGTAATAGAAGCAGATGCCACATCACCAAGTGTAGGAGTAGAAGATAAAGCCATAAGAATCTTATTTTCTCTCGTAGTAATCTTATTGACCAGACAATCCCTCAGATGGTGGCCTATCTAGTATCACTTGAAGAATTAATTCTTTCCTTCATCGTAATTACCCCAATGAGGATGACCACAGAATCGATAAGGAGGACACAAAAAAACTGAGTGACCTTCGGTCGCATGAGATTGGGAATCCTATGCTCGAGAATTGTCACCACCTTGATGATGCCTGTCTTCTAACTGGTAAAAAGCAGTAGTTGAAAAGGAGTAAAAACCACTTTACTTCCTTTTCTACCACTTTCCACTATCTCTACCACTCTGAGACTGAGAACCTCCCTAATTAGAAAATTTGCTCCTCTTTCTCTGCCTATCCCCAAACTCCCCCTGCCTCCTTTTCTCATCCTCAACCTGTTGCATATGAAGACATAACCTTGACATATCCATATCTTTAATCTGCAAGGAAGTCTTCTTCTCCGAAATCAAATCTTTTTTAAACCTAGAACAAACTTCCTCATTCTTGACCTTACATCAGCCACTAAGTCAGGAACATACCTTGATAGCCGATGGAACTTAAAATCATATTCCTTTATTGATATTCTCCCTTGCCTGAGGTTCACAAATTCCTCCATCATATCTTTCCTTAACTTTTGAAGAAAGAACCTATCCAAGAAGGAGTTAGAAAAGGCCTCCCTTTCTCTTTCATATCACCTCTTTCCCTGTGCCACTCTTCACACCACTGATAAGTAACATCCTTGAGCTGATAAACTACAAGGTTAACCCCCTCAATATTAGTATCCTGTATCACCCAAAAGATGTGTTCTATCTCATCCAAGAAGCCCTATGGATCCTCCTTCACCTTCACTCCAGTAAAAGTTAGAGGACCCATTTTGATAAATTGAATAACACTTGTGGCCTCAGCAAATAAAGCACCAGTCGCATCCCACTCAGCCTGAGAAGCAACCAGTTAGGCAATAACATGAATAGATTAATGAAATTTTACATCTATTACATTTCCCTGATGGACCTTAAGATAACTAGCTATAATAGAAGAGACTCCAGCACCATCAAGAATAGGAACATAAGATCAAAGATGTACTCCAGAAATAGGACGTACCCCTTCAACATTATGCCCAGATAGGACGTAAGAATTTCCTTGTGTTCTAAATCTAGGAGGAATGGTCTAAAAGATGAGCAAAAAAGGTCCAGGATTGAGAACTTAGGCTTAAAGATAGAATACAAAAAAATTTAATCATTTCTAAATGTCTTGTAGCCTCTGTCTTATGAGCGTAGTGCACTTCACCCCCCTAAAAGAGACTCTACTCAACATGGTTTTGTGGGCTCCCAAGTGACCATGAACCTAGTGTATGGTACCAACTTGACCCAACCCGACCCCAGGCCTTATCATAATGGGAATCCAAAGTCTAACCAGGACCGGGGACTATCCACTGTTATCCAACCCAACCACCTATATCTAGCCTTAGATGGGCTCAATTTCGAATATATAACAATATAGCATAAATATTCTCATTAAGACTCTAGATAGGGTCATAACCATGACCAACCCAACCAAGTCCATCCATGCCAAATTAATCATCCAACCATACCAAGTCAAACCAAAGGCCATAAACCAGGCCATAACCAAATAAGTATCAAAATATAATATGATCAATACCACATTGTAATATGATGGAATAGTGAGAAATCATGTTTGATGATGCCAGCCTCCCAGCTTATTCCAATGCCAAGGATAAAACCTATATCGATCCTTCCTATACCAACCCCCAGAAGTACCACAAAGCCTCTATCAAAAATATTAAGCAAATCTGGTTAGGACATACCCCCAACCATGGCCAAAACTAATATTCAAAATAAAGTTAAAGGATTAAACAATATGCATAACATGAAATAATGCCTTTTGAAAGAATGGAATCTCACCACTTCAATCCTAATATCATCCCTACGTTAATCACTATGTAGAAGGAGTAGAATGGTTAGTTCCTACATAGCGTGAGTATACATCCATCAGTAGATGGGTTAGCGAGTGACAACTAGCATGAATCTTAAGATAAGAATAATATAACGGTAGTCATAAAGCCAAGTAAAATCATCCAATACAAACAACCATACATATATAACCATGTCAGGAAAAGGGACTGAGTTTAGCATGCCTTTAAAACCTTTACCTGTGCTATGTAGCTAGGCCATCATAAACCACCTACAGGCTATATTGGTTCAACTTTCCCTGTTGAAAGGGCCTTAGTGCGTGTAGCTGTACGACTAAGGAAGTATCTCATGGAATGACTAGTAAGTTCCCTAATAGTGTAACATCATGCACATGGTCCACTAAGACCAATCCTCATATCGGCTAATACGTGTTTCCAGTTTTGTCCCCCCAAGACTGCCACCTTCTATGACTTTGCTACACACCCTGCTATTTAATACCCAATTAAAACCGTTTCCAAATGACTAGCCAATCTATTTACCATTTTATTAACCAAGAACAATATTAGTGGTATTATCATACCACCTTTACTTGAAAGTAATATCCCTAGCCAAACTATTTAGGTTAAGGGGACTTTCAAGTACCTTTCCATATACCATATTAAACCACTTGAGAGACTTCCATGTTTCTCACAAGCATAACCATTTTTACTTTAGCCATTTTGAACCAGTTAAACAATTTAAAGCTTTGTTACATAAGACAAAAACAAGCAAGAGTTCTATTAAAAGAAGTCAATGCAATGAATATACTTTTATAAGGATTTTATCAAACACATTAGGGGCATAATATAACCAAAACCAATTCCAAAGAACATTACCATTACTATGCAATCCAATTATCCAAAACCACCATTAATGCATAAAAAAGTATAATTAAAACCATAGGAAACCATAACCAAGCATTTAATATCAAAACCCCAAATATAAGTTGAAAACTGTAATCGTGGAATTGTAAAACCACAAAATCAATCATATAAACCATGACTTCAATTGAAATTGTAATGAGAGAAGAGAATCATTCCTTAAACCAAGAAGATAATGGAAAGAAATTACCAAAGCAATCCCCAAATTAGTCCTCAAGATGAAACCCTTGCTTTCTTACCGTAAAAGCTCTTAAGAGGATTATGAAGTGTTTAGGAGTAGTTTATAAGTGTTAAAGAGAGAAATAATGAAGTAAATGTCCTCCAAAATAGGCTATAAGTTATGGGATCCTATTTGGGTAAGTAGGGAAATATCAAAATTACCCTTACTTAAGTTGTAAAAAATCCCATCACAGGGATACGACTGACCCATATAAGTCGTACCCTTCTGATACAAGTGGTACCCAATACTAGTATCCTACCCCAACCCCTGGACCCAATATTGTCCAGCATAAGAATCATCCAACCAAGTCGTATCCAAAGCATACGATCCATACCCATGACCCATATCCATAGAAGAACGAAATACCAGAAGGATCAAACACTACCCACTATTAGAGTTCTTGATACGACTCATACCATGCCTAATGACTCATACACCTAGGTCATACCCACTCCAGTGACCAAAACCATCCCACCAGCTAACACTGATCAACATACGATAGGACCATACCACTCATACCCTAATATATAAATCATACCCATGAGTCATATTGGGTCTAGAGAATGAAAATTACAAGAAATTTTCTAAGATTCAAAACCCTGGATATTTCAGTAGGGTCATAGCATATGCCTCTAAATAACTCAAACCCTATGAGAAAAATTACTCAACTTATGATCTTTAGTTGGTAAGGATTGTTTTTGCCTTAAATATTTAGAGGAATTATATTTATGGAGTTCATGCTGATTTGTTCACTAGTCACAAGAGCCTTCAGTATGTTTTTAGTCAAAAAAAGTTATTGAAGGATGATGATATGAGTGTTTTGTATTACTCGGGTAAGGCCAATATTGTGGCCGACGCCCTTAGTAGATTGTATACAAAAGTATTGCTTATGTTGAGGATACAAAGAAAGAGTTAGTTAGTGAGGTTAGTCAGCTTGCTAAGTTGGGATTTCGGTTGGTTGATTCAATTGAAGGTAGTGTCTAGGTTCAAAATGGTTTGAAATCTTCAAAATGGTTTGAAATCTTCTTTGGTAGTAGAGGTGAAGGAAAAGAAAGATAGAGATCCTATTTTTCTTAAGTTGAAGGAAGCTGTTAGAAATCAAAATATTTGGGTTTTCTCCCAAGGAAAAGATGGTGTTCTTCAGTATCAGGGCAGATTATCTATTTTGGCTATTGATTATTTGAGGCAGTGGATATTTGTGAAAGATCATGGTTCTCAGTATTGTAATAACCTAGGAGCTACTAAGATGTACTATGATTTGTGAGAAGTCTATTGGTGGAATGGCACAAAAAGGGTTATTAGAGAATTCATGGAAAAGTATCCAAATTACCAGTAGTTAAGGTTAGCACCAGAGATCTAGTGGTACACTTTAGGAATTCAGTATTCCCACTTAGAAGTGGGATGTGGTGAATATGGACTTTATTACAAGGTTGCCTTGTACTCATCGACAACACAACTCTATTTGAGTTATCACGGACCGGATGACTAAGTTGACTCATTTTCTACTTGTTAATACTTTAAATTTAGATAAACATTACTCTATACTCTAACTTAGGGAGTTGGTGAAATTACATGAAAACCCTTTGACCATCATTTCAGATAAAGGTTTCTAGTTTACCTCTTCATTTTGGAGGACTTTTCAGAAGGGTCATGGTACCCAAGTTCATCTTAGTACAACTTTTCACCCAAAAATAGATAGTTAGGCATATAGGATCATTCAAAACTTAGAAGACATGTTGAAGGAGTGCGTGATTAACTTTAAAGCTTGTTGGAATAATCGCTTTCCTTTGATTGAGTTCGCTTATAATAAGAATTATCACTCCAGTATTCAGATGGCCTAATTTGAGGCTATTTATGGTAGGAGGTATAAATCACCTATTGGGTGGTTTGAGTTTGGTGAAGTATTTTTGATAGGGCCAGATATAGTACATGAGGCAATGTAAAAAGTTTAGTTTATTAGAGAAAGCCTAAAAACTACTCAAAGTCATCAGAAATTGTATGTATGTATAAGGAGGAGGGAGCTTAAGTTCGATATTGGTAATTTAATCTTCTTTAAAATTTCTCCCATGAAAGGGGTAAATAGATTTTGTAAGATGGGGAAACTCAGTCCCCACTTTGTTGGTCCATATAAGATTTTGAGTTATGTTGGTAAGGTAGCATATGAGTTGGAATTGCCTATAGATTTTGCATCAATGTACCTGGTTTTTAATGTCTCCCTTTTGAAGAAATGCATTAGTCTCCCAGCATAAATTATTTCTATAGAAAGGGTTGGTGGGCAAAATGGCCACTCTTATGAAGAGGTCCCGATTGAGATCCTTGGTCATGAGATTTGTAGGTTGAGGAATAAAGAGGTTGATTTGGTCAAAGTTTTGTGGACAAATTAATCAATCAATGGAGCTACTTGGGAAGCAGAGGCAGATATGCTAGCCAAGTACCCCCTATCTTTTCTCTTTAAACCCACTTTCATCTTGAGGTAACAGTTTTCCTTAATTAATTAATTCTTTCATTTCTATCTCAGGCCATCCAACTATTTCCATTTCATAGAATACATTCATGAGTTTAGTTATGTCAATACATCAATCCAAGATTCAGATACTCACTCATTGTTCAGCTCATAAGTGTTCATGTAAAATTTTAGCTTTTCTTAGCCTCTCAGCTTAGTTAGTTTCATCGAGAAAGAATTATCCTAAGAGGGAGGTATTTTAATAGCCTAATTTTTATAGATCTAGATGTTGTGTATAATTTTCCTTAAGGACTGTCAACTGCCAGTGATAATGACTCTTGCAACGACCCATTGTCAGACATAATGATTTATTTTGTGGAGTTGTTGCCATAGTAGTGAGTGATCCTAGATTTTATCTTAATGGTGATGATTCTAGTATATGACTTGTTATTGGTCATAACGAGTCATTAGGTAGACCCATCTTCATAATAAAAAGATATCTAGAAATCAAGATCCTAATAACGACTCAGACTAACAACCCATTCCTAAATCCTCCAGGGGCCTTAAGAAAGGGGATTCTCTTTCACCTAATTTGTTCATCATTACAACAAAGGTATTATCTAGAGGATCAAAAGAATTGATTCTAAGGAAAGAATTCAAACTATTTGGTATGCCTAGAGGGAGTCCTAAACTTAATCATTTTGCTTTTGCAGATGATATGATGATACTATGTAAAGCTGAGTTTGATACTTTACAATTACTGACTATAACCCTGGACAGGTATGAATTGGTGTCTGGTCAAAACATAAATAAAGAGAAGAATGCATTGTATCTATATGGTAGTGTGTCTAATGGAGCAGCAGTTATGGCTGAAGTTGCTACTAGAATCTTGAGGCAGGAATTTCCATTCAATTATATAGGATGTTCCAGTATTCTATATGAGGAAGAAGAATATTTACTATCAATAACTCATGAATAGAATTAACAACAAATTACAAGGATGGAAAGGTAAGCTTTAATCCTTTGGGGGTAGGGCTATTTTGATTAAGCATGTGCTTTAAAGTATATCAATACACTGCCTTTCAGTTATGAATCCTCCTAAGAATTTCTTAACTTCTATTCAAAAATGTTTTGATAAGTTTTTCTGGAGTAGTAATATAGGGGGAAGGGTAGACATTAGATAGCTTGTTCCAAGTTGTGTCTACCAGAAGAGGAGGGTGGATTAGGTTTTAGATTGTTACAAGATGTATCCATAGCTCTTTTTTGTAAATTATGGTGGAACTTTAGAACTAAAAAATCTATATGGAGTGAATTTATGCTGAATAAGTACCGTAAAAATCTCTATCCTAAAGAGGTTATGTAGAAATTAAGAGGAGGATTCCAAGTAAGAAAGAATATGCTTCAAGTAAGGGATCTCACTGATCATCTTATAACATGGAGAATAAGAGGAAGAGATGCACATATTTGGTATGATAAGTAGTGTAGGAGATTTTACTCAATTATGAAGGACAACAGGGAATGTGATGTTAGACAATAAAGGGTCAACGAATTGACCAAGGAGGGGCAATATAATGTTGAGTTGCTAAAGGAATTGTTTATAGAGGAAATTGTGGAACACATAAGTCAGAAGGTCTCTTCTCCATAGAAAACATTATAAAAATAAACAACATATATGGTCAGTAGAAGCAAGAGAAAACTTTAGTGTCAAATTAGCATGGCATTATATAAGGCATAGAGAAGAACCTAATGACTTCTATAAATAATTATGGAAAAAGGGTTTAGCATTCAAGATAGTATTTTTTATGTGGAGAATGTGGAGAGGGAAGATAGCAGTGGATGATACCATCAGAAGGTTGGGAGTTGAGGGATCATCCAAATGCTGGTGCTGTCAAAACCCAACACAAGTGACAGTGTCTCATATGTTGCTTAGATCTGATTATGCTAATAGGATTTGGTCCTACTTATCTTCCTTTGCAGGTACAAACATTCAAAGATTGAATTTGAGGAATACAATTTAAGCATGGTGGAATGCTGATGTGAATCCAAGGGAGAAAATTTATTTTAGAACTATGCTAGGGATAATAATGTGAGAGCTTTGGAGGAGAAGGAATGCATTGAAACAGGAAGGGGAAGCTGTATCTGTGCATAGGATGATCATGAATGTAACCAAACACTTGAGGATGCTACTTATGGTTAGAAAACTAACACTAGAGTTCTTATTTGAATGGCTAGTCATAATGCAACAACTTAGTTAGTTGAAGCCTATAATTAAGGCAACACCAGTTCTATGGGAACTACCACTAAAAGGCTAGGTTAAATACAACATTGATGGGGTCTCAAAAGAAAATTCGGGGAGCAGCTCTTGGGCATTCTATTTAAGGGACACAAATGGGGACTTACTACAGGCAGCAGGAGTAATAATTGAAGAAACAAATAGTATGGAAGCAGAGGCTATGACTGTCTTAAATACAGGTAAACATTGTAACTCATCAAAGCAAGATAAATTAATTATTCAGATAGATTCTTTACTGATGTAGAAGCAACTAATGAGGTAATGAGAGTTACTATGGAAAGTAGAAGATATAATCAGGAAAATCTGGAAACTAATTTCAACCAAGTAAGTGCAGATAATTCATATATATATGTAGAAAGAAATGAATTAGCATATTACTTGGCCAATTTAGCATTGGAACAAAAGACATTTATATATACAATATTCCAATAGCTACTAAGTACAGGAATAAAGATTCTGAATAGTGATAAGCTTCAATATTCTTATCTGAGGTTAGCAGTATCAAAGGAGTAGACAGATTGGAAAGGCTAAAGCAAGTTTATCCATATTTATCAAATTTACAACCTGGGAAGGTAAACAAAAAAAGGAAATTGTTATTTACCCTAACTACACCAGACAACAAAAAAGGACTCTCAGTAGATCAGGGGGTCATATGGTCAAATCTTCATTGCATATAGTTGAGGAATTTGATACCGTCCAGTTACAAGCACGTTCGAGTATCTCACAGTCTTCATCCCTTCCACAACAGGCCACGAATGACAATGTTATATTTCTGGTTAATTAGCAGATGTTGGCATAATAATAAGAGTATCTTACTAAGATTGAATACCAAATCTTAGTGGACTGGACCCTTTTTTATAGAACCAAAAATTAATCCATACACCCTTACACTGGAGATCTCAATTAGAAAAGGAGAAAAAATACTCTTAAACAAGAGCCAAAGAATAAGTGGTAGTTCAGAAGAAGAAGACGATCTTACTATTAAAGCTGGAAAAAGATTCAACCCAGTAAGACCACGACACTATGTTTATTACCCAAAGTCAAAGTAGCTCTAGTTGATAATTCTTGAAGTCCAACATGGTGGAAGAGGCGGAAAGACAAAGAGGAATGAGCTGATCTTAGCTTATTTTGGAAACCCTACACACTTTATATGTACCTTTAGCTTTGGATTGGGTCACTCATTGGGCCAGTCCAATTATTCTTAGTAGGCTTGTGTTTTTTTATTTTGTGTTATTTGGATGGGTTGTTCCATTTATTGTGGACTTGTTATTTGATTATTAATAAAATTACAAATCAAACCAGAAAATGTTCTTAGACCCAATGAGTCATTAGGAGAGAAGTCATTGTCACAATAGTAATGGCCTAAGGAGTATAACCTCTGACAATGACTCATTACTTGACCTAAAGAGTCATTATGACTGGTATCATCTTTTTCCAACACATTTTGAAAAGGGTTGTTTAGTATTTTTCTATTATTTTAAATCCTAATCCACGTTGTTTAGGCTTCCACAAGTGTGGTATGTAAGACTAAACTTCCTCAAATTCTCCATGAAGTCATAAAATCTATTAAAACCAAGAAAAGGGGCTACTATTATTCTCAAACCCAAGTTATGGTTTCTCAACTTAAAGTTCAAATTCCAAGGATTTCTACAAAGCTTCCACCTCCAGGTATGTGGGATTTTATCAATGGGATTCTTCCACCCATTAAGTCCCAAAGATTTCTCAATCATCATGTTTAATTCCTCTTTAATTTGGGTTCTAAGTCAAATATGAGTTTTCCTTAATTTCTTTAGTTGCTCTTATAATGGAATCATAAGTACCTTATTTTTCCATAGTAGTAGCATCATGTCATACTCATAATTATAAATTTCACTTTGTTTGATAAATCATTTAGTTAGGCTTGAATTATAAAATCCCTATATTGATCAGCTTTTATTATTATCATGATCAACTTGTATCAGTTAAAGCTGGTGGATTATGTGCATTGATAACTAGGGACTCATGCATATATTAGTTCACAAGTCTTTTAGCACTTCAAATTATGCACAGTTGATACTTTCAAAATGATATCATGGTGAGCAATTTAGTTTATGTCTTAGTATCATTCAGTTGGGAGTAGTACTTATCACTTAGTGAACGTAGGAATGATGGCTCACCCATTAATTAGGCTGAGACCATTTGTAGAAATCCCTAAGTTCCAAAACTATGACACCACCATAGATTATAGAGAGTCACCCATCAGTTGAGGCATGGCACCCTAGTCCTTAGAAACCTCAATTTAGTGGATCCACACTAGCCAGTGATAGTACCCTAGGCAAGGTACTATCACCCTTACAACTAGGGTTATAGGTTGGACTACGATTTTCTTAGATTAGGTATGCCAGTTATTGTTAGCTCCTATTTTCCTCAGTTTATTCTTCATTTTATGTTCAGTTAAGATTTTCTTGACCGAGTATTTGGTTGTTCAGTTTTATCCCATATAGGTTTATACATTGTCTTGCATTTAGTAACATGTTCATGCATTCGTGTTTAGGTTATACCAATTAGTTTCCTATCTCTCATACACAGTACATTCAAAGTACTCATCATATATTTCTTTGTGCTATATTTTCTTATAATATAGGTTTAGATGCTCAGTACTCGAATTGCACTTAGCACATTTATGTAACACTCAGTAGCAGTTTGGTGAGTCCTCATTATTTGAGGACTACTTATCAGTTATTTATTTTAGTATTTCATTTTATTTCTGTCAGTTAGAGTTAGTTGGGGGCTTGTCCCAATAAATTATTATGATTTAGAGAATTTCAGATAGTTATATATGTTTTCAATTTGTTGAGTATTTCAGAAAGTATTAGCATTGATTCCGTTTCCATTTATTATTAGTTTAGTTTTAGTTTGTCTTGCACCTAGTATTTTGTAAATTTTTCTCATTATATTAATGCATTCTAGGCTATGGGTTAGCTTAGGGCCACTTGTGGCTCTAAGCACTATTTTACGACTAGGAGCAGTCTTAGGTCTTGACACTTATAGACTTACTGATTTGGGTTTTCATGGTCAAAATATCACTTGGTATAATCTTTGAGGTATTAACTTTAGGGTATTTAAAAGATTAGATAAAGAAATGGTATCTGAAGGTTGGTTGGAGAAAATGCCCCTAACATCTAACACTCCTCTTTTATCTATTGGTTCTGATCATTGCCTTTTATTGATGAAAATACAGTAAAGAACTGACTCACAAACATAATATTTTAAATTCTTTAAATTCTAGTGGATAAATGATGTCACCCAAATTCTGATCAGATTTTGGATGTCTTTGGCTGTAAAAAAATTTGAAATGAGTACTAGGATGGTGTTCCCCCTAGCTTCTTAACACAGTAAGTTTCTCATACTCAATCGAATATCTCAATACTACAGATGAAGAATTTGAGAAGGTATGTATAACCAACTATATTGTAGACTCATTGGTAAAAATCATCTTTCACTTTGCGAGTCTTAGGGTGTTGCCTTACTAAACATTATCGTTGATCCTAATTTAACTATCACTATATGGGTCTAAAGTTTTTAGACGAGGGTTGATAGCCTTGAATCACTATTTTAATCTTCTTTTCACAATCTTGAACTCCCTTATGAGGATGATCGCAAATTCAGGAAAGTCCTTAGCTTCTGCAATAGCAAAGAAGAAATAAATGCAAAGAAGACCACAATATACGCGACAATAATGATCTAACCGAATCTCATACTTCCCCTACTTTGTTAATTTGCTAGGGTTTCCACAACCCTATCAAGATATTAGTTTCTTATGTGTATGCAACCATCCATGAAATTCAATATATAAAACATAGAATTAATTGTGCAATGATGAAAGAATAAATTAAGAGTCTTCAATTTATTACGAAACCAAAAGCCGAGAACAAGATTATCAAATATGTCAAATAAAGGAAACCTAATTTTAAAAAATATGAAAATTAAGTTGGTAGTAGTCACGCCTCTGGTGACAAGTTATTATGTTTGGTAATGACTCGTTGCTGCTGTCGTAGCTTTCTTCTGACTTCAATGGTAACTAATCATACTAAGAGGTCACAAGTCATTTCTTGGGATTCATGATGACTAAAATGACTTCAACTCTCAGTACCTTTTATCCATGCTCAACATAAATCCCCATAATGAGTCATTATCTGTCATCACAACTCTTGAGCTTTACTCATTGACACAGGAACTTCACTTGTAAACTTTTAGGACTTCTGGCTAATGTGCTCCGAATTATCCCATGTCATTATTTATTATCACTCATCATAAGTCGTATTCAATCTCTTCTTTGATCCTGAAGTCAACCTTCCTTACAATTCTTATCATGACGGGTCACGAGTCGTTAGGTGATGTATCAATTCGTAGGCCAGTTGACACTTAGTATTTTCTTGAGGTTTTTTCATCTATTTTTGATCTATCACACAACCAACCTAAATTACCTGCAATATATACAAAAAAATCATATCCAACATAAAAGCCTAAGTATTTGCATACTGTCACCATTTTAAGCATTGAAAGTTCCATGAAAACATGGACAGCAACATCCTCAACTTAGAACAATTACATATACTTATGAAAGAAAAACAAAACAGCACAAACACGATACTTAATTAGGAAGAACCTAAGATGCCTATGGTAGTCAATTTAACTATTAAACTCAAAACCCTTAACCCCTCCTACTTTTACATTCCAAACTAATTTTATAAATCATGAAGTACAACAACATGAAACAAAGGAACAAGGATATGTCATTACATATGTAACAAACAACCATGAATATATACAAACTACATTAATCGAACAAACCAGCAGTTAGCACCTCAACCCATGCACCCTTACATTAAAGAAGTCCCACTAACTCAAATAAACTATGCATGATAATGAGGGGTCAGTCACGAGACATTCACACTCAGAAGGAAGTTCTACAATGTACATAGAATACCATAGGCTTGCCCTTATTTTCTTTACCCTAGTTTTCAGACAATCTTTTTAGGCTCATTAGAGGAATTTATTATGCTTGTAATGTAGTATTAGGGGATGGTATGGTACATATGGGATTAAGTGACTACACCCCCTGGCACTGCAATTACTTTTCGGGGTTCACTTCTTAACCAACTTTTTTTATATTCCACCCTAATTTCTCCCTTTTTATTCTTTTATTGCACTTTTAGGTTGGGTGTGTCTTCTTATTTTTTATTATTATTATTATTATTATTATTATTTACCACACCTAGCCCTACTTTCTTTCCTCTCATTTTATCCTTCTTCATACCCACTTTATATCACGCACCGCTATTATAGCTACCCTAAACTTAGGTGATATGCCTAGGTTGAAGTGAACATTGTCCAAGGAGGACCAGATCCAAAATAGGTTCATTGCGAAAAAATGGGAAGATGAACAATGTAAACAAAAATATAGGTCTATAAGGCCAAAAAATTTAGGATCAAGTGTTACTTATTCGTATTTGGTTAGTCATTTAGGATATATATGGACTTATTTAGAAGAATGGATTATGATTCTTTTCTAACTGACTCTCCTACAACCTAGGCAAGACTAACTGGACAAGTACTAGATTTTGTACACATAGGGAACTAAGTAGTATCTCACACATATTTAGCATAAGGTTTATATCACAGACCATTGTCTATCTAGTTCTTGAAATTGTTAGCTATAGTTATCATGTTCCTAATCCTAATGCCATAATGAGATTTACAATGGTCACATATATTTATCACATATAGTTGAAAACAAATTTTTAAAGGGGTATCTCAAATAAAGCATAATCAAATTGAACATATCAACTACCTTAGGTACATATATTCTCCTGGTTAAACAAAAAAACAAATGAAACAAAAAAAACACAACATTGAACAATTTTATCCTAGATATGCCGGTTCTATAAATATAATCTGACTGATGGGAAAAAAATACGTTAATAAAAACCTATGATGGCTAAGTGGCGTACCCTCACCCCAACTAAAAAGTTATCTACTATCCCTAGTCTATATATAATGTATAAAATAGGGACAAAGACATACCTGGGCACTCATAATGCCAACTCATGCAGTGTTAGTATGAGTGATATCAGAATGGGTCCCGTTCTTATTACCAGTAGTCCTAGTGGTGTCCAAGATACTCAAATCAATAGTGGCACCGACGGTGGCTGGTGTTCACACTAGTGATGATGGGGGAAGGAGCAGTACTCCCAATTAAGTCAGTTGTATCTGCAGCCATCTAAGTATAAACTCAGGAGCTATAATCTCCCATTACCATCTCTTAGAGCCTAGTCTAACGATCCCACTCAGACTAAATACTAGCTGCTTGGTAGCCGTAATATCTCTCTTGTCACCATCTCTCTTGTGACTTTTCACACTTTTTTTTTCTTTCTCAGCCTATCGACATTATCAACTCTAGCATTTGTGTCCATTCTACCAATCTCTTAAATATTGGGTACCTCTTCCTTGATAATCTCCTCAATAATCGATATCAAGGGGAAAGGTCTAGAATACATATCCTCAACAACATCACAAAGTGAATCCAACTTATCATGTATCCCCTTTAGATTTTGGGACTGTACATCTTCCATCTTATGGCTGATCCACTTCTCAAACCTATCAAAGTGGGTCTGTATGCTCCTAATCTCATTTTTAATCTCTTGTTGCACTTTGGTTGAACTACACCCTTTATATTCCTCACTTTTTTCTCAATGGTGCTTATTCTCTATAGCACCTTATTCAAGAATGCTTGTGGTACTAAGGCATACTCAGCAGGGGCTATCTTGGCAGTTAATGGTCTGATCTCAGGTAGTGATGTCAGAGTTTAGGAGGTTTCTATTTCATCTAATGCCTGAGGCTCAAGATGGGTTGTGTTAGTTGGGGTATCATCCATATCGGTGAACCCCATAGTATCAATAATTGAGTCTGTAAAATACCTCTTTAATCAATATGGCTCCCATTTTTACAACAATAGAGATAGGGTTATCCACATCATGAATGAACCCAAAGTCTATAGTACTCAATGGATGAAGGAACTAATTAATTTTGGGAATCTCTGGAACTCTCCCATTTAGGCTTATCCATGTCATTAAGCACACGAATGCTAGGAATGTGTCGGGGCTTATCTCCTGATCATGAATCTCTATCACTATCTACTTGGCTATATCAAACTAGTAGCCCTTCAAGATGTTCGCAATCAGGGATGCTCGATTTGGACTAAATATAATGTCCCCGTAGGTGGTACTTAACATATAATGCACAAATGTCCACCAATCCTTTGCTGTAAAGTTTAGGCTCCCCTTTGTAATCCAAGACAAACAACCAACTTTTCCAGCCACCCAAGGAGCCTTCTTTTACTCCGAAGCAATAATTTCTGTCATCTATGGGAAGTAAGAAAGCTTGTCTTCTGAAACAATCTGCTATATCTTTATTTTTTATATCTCCTCTATGCAATAGTCAATCTCAGTTGTGTTGGCCAGTAAATGGAAATTTAGATCATGTAGAAATTAAGAGATAGCCTGCATTGAGATGTTCACCCAAATACCACTAATCATCAATGTCATCAAGGGGTCAACACCCTTTCATGAATGCCCCTTTGGGTATAACCTCTCTAGCTCCGTCTGATAAGATGGATAAAAATCTTCTACTAATATAGGACTGTACTAGTAGGGAGCTCTGGTCAAGCACTCATAGTTGTACTTTTTGAATCGAGCATCAAATTCAGGTATATTAGACATACCTGTGGTGCCCTACTTGTGCTCTTGGTAAATCCCTCTCTTTTTTCCCATG
The DNA here is from genome assembly GCF_002878395.1 of Capsicum annuum. NCBI lineage: Eukaryota > Viridiplantae > Streptophyta > Magnoliopsida > Solanales > Solanaceae > Capsicum > Capsicum annuum. The sequence goes on along the minus strand of NC_061121.1, from coordinate 143,270,370 downwards.
GAAAGGTTATGGCATGTCCTACTCATATAATTTTTGCATTCTTGGGTACCCCTAATATTAAGTGATTGGCCCCAAAGTAAGCTCTATCTGAAGTGGTTCAATGGGTGGAGGAGGAGGTGTTATCTTCACTGAGGTATCACTTGACTCACTCTCACCCTCCTCCGTATTTGCAGACACCTCATTTTTAAACTCTTCATTCTCAAACCCATCATCTTCCTCACCATCTTTCTCCTCCAGACCAGACTTCTCCTCATCTTTATTATTTTCACTATCTTCTTATGATTAAGATGGTGAGTGGGCTATTGACTGGCTAGGATATTTCATTCTTGGACTTGCCTAATGTGGTGTGACTTCTTCTATAGTAGCTTTATCACCTCTGGGTGATTTTTCCTTGGCACCACTATCTCTCCTATTAGTTATTTGTAATGACCTAATTTTTTCGAACCGAAACATCACAGGGTGCTCATTATCCCAAAGGACCACAAGCTAACCCTCTACTGATATCTGTACCTTAACACTGCATAATATAGATAATAAATGTGACAACTGACCATAAGGGTCAAAACATCTTAAAATAGTTAAAATTGAAAATTGAATACTGATACATCTGTCAGAAAAGACTCTAAATTATTTGAAATGTAGAGTTAATAGGACATGTCCCCAACTAACTCTATCTACTAAAAATAAATTATCTGATATGATGATAATAAAAATAAGGATCATCCTCGACTGAAGAGGACTTACTGCTATGTCTACTACTGCTAATAGGACTGAGCTGCTAAAGGTACTCTGAATCTCGTGCCTCTGAACCTATGGTGTCAAATGAAACACCATAGCTCAATTGTGTTAGTAAGGGAATGTACCTTGTATGAAAATGAGGTAAGGCTAAATGCAAGGGCCTATACATGACCAATTACTTAACTGAATAATCATGAGAGTACTGAATGAGAACACATGCATAAATGCACAAAGCATAATTAAAATCAACGTGACTCAAAGTACTAAAACTTGGATACTACTTTATTACCATCTGAACTCACTACTAATTCTTGTGATACTAAATACTGAATCATCTGATACTGATAACTGAGTACTGGAGTTGAGATCAGTCTTATCTAGTGAGTGATCTCGAAAATTGATGATACTAAAACTGATTAACTATATCTACTCATATCAATGACTGAATTCTGAGCTTTCTACTCTGACTAACTATATCAGAGATCAAAACTCTCTAACGATGATTCTGGAATCTACTATCAATGATAAGAAAAGATTATATCTGAGATCAAACATATCTAGAGAAATATCTCTTAATCTAATAATGAGAATAATCACTGAATCTGAGAATAAGATTAAGCCTATCTGACGAGTGATTCCTGGATCTGATAATGAGATTATTCAACTAAATTTGAGACTGAGATCAAGCCTATCTAGTAGGTAATCTCTGGATCTAATAATATGATTACTCAACTAAATCTGAGATCAAGCCTATCTAGCGGACGATCACTGGATCTGATAATGAGATTACTCAAATGAATCTGAGATCAAGCCTATCTAGCGGGTGATCTCTGGATCTGCTAATACTAATACTGAATAACTTTATATGGGACCATGCCTATCTAGTGGGTGGCCCATGAATCAATGGAACTATCTGAATTCCTCACTTAGATAGATAACTGTATCTGTCAATCTTGATTTCTGAGTTCTTTTCTGAAGATTGATACTAAAACTATAACTGTGAGAGTGCTTACTTAACCGACATGCTCCAAATCTAAATTGGTGGGGTCCAATCTATAATCCTAGTTAGAAAGGTGTCAATACTGTGCCACATTTAAATACTCTCGGGTCAAGCCTCTCTAATGGGTCTCCCTCACAGGAAGTCAAGCCTAAGGTTGTATAATAGTCAAGCCTATCTAGCGGGTGATAAGTTTTTTCTAATGGGTGACTCCTGCATCTTGTGATGGCTATGCAGTTATGGAGTTCAGGGATTACTCCTAACGACTCTGCCTCTCTATTAGGCAACCGCCATCCCTACACTTTCTCGGTGCTAGCTCCTACTCCCAATTGAAAGACTCTATACTGATTCTTAACTGAACTTAAATTGAGTTGAATCTGATACTGATCATGTTTCACAAGTGATCTGACTGAGTTATATTGAATTCACTTAGTTCCGTATCTGGCAGAATACTGATGAATCTCGTCGTCTGACTGCATGAGACTGAGTTCTGAACTGAACACTTGAATACTACTAGAACTGAGCTAAGTACAGAACTGAGGCTAGATTACTAGCGGTACTGAGATTACTAAGATTTCTGATATTTCGTAAGTTCTATATCTTCCTAAGAGTACAGAGAGTTTTATGACTCACTGAGTTTTGAGAATCATGGTTTGACTAAGATTATCGTAAAAACTGACACAGGCTCTATATTGTTGCTAAATTGTTGGGTATAAATACCCCCAAGACTCGATAACATAAACTTAAAGAACAACTATTCTTGAATTATCAAGACCATGGAGATTCATTCACCTTCACAATTTCTCAAGCATCTCTTCAAGCATTTAGAAATCATAAACATGTGATAGTATAGGGAGACATGCTATTAGCTCATACTCCATTCAACAATGTCTTGCATCAAACACTTAACATGCATTAAAGAACACATAATTGGGGGATTTCATGCTAACATGTCACAATTCATTCTCTAAGGATTTTCAACAGACACTTGGAATGCATAGGCTTGCACATAATTGGGAATTTCTAGTCAACATGCTATAATGGCTCTAATTCCTTCACATAAGCATTTTATCACACATATGGGGAGCATGCTTTACTTATTCAATAATTTCTATACTTAATTGACATGAACACATCACTTAACAAGCATCTTGAAGAGGGTTTATCATAAATATCACATACTAGGGTCAAAGCTTAAAACCTCATAAATAAAACACGAATTAGAAACTTAATAATGGCATGAACTCCAATTTCAATTCACATGAATCATGAAAACTTGTAAACATAAGAACTTTGAAACTTGGAAAAGGGTTCTTGAGCTTCTTGGATGAAAGGGAACCTAGAATCAACATCTACATACCTTAGTTTCTTGATTCTTGAAAAGTTAACAGAGGAATCTTGATGATTGGGGTCTTGATTAGAAACCCTAGGTCTTTTTGTTAGTTTCTTGAGAGAGAAAAAATTTTGATTTTGGGGAAAAATTGATGAATAAAGAAGTATTTTCATTACTTAGGGTATAGATCCCTTATATAGACTGGTTTGGGGCTTTAGAAAATTACCAATTGGTCCTTGAAATTTAAAAACAGAATCTGAAAATTCTTATTTCACATGCTGGCGTGATGTGGTGGAATCGCGCCAGCTCCCTAGAAACTGAACGATTGGGAAACTGGTTGGTGGCGCGATGCAGTGGAAATCGCGTTCCCATCTTGGTTGTGAACTGGAAAAGAAGCGCGACGCGGTGGAATCACGTTGGTGCACTGGAAATTGACAACTCAAATTAAGCCTTGGTGCTATGCGCCATAATTGTTGAGGCTTACTGTATTTTGACGATTGCCATTTTTGCAGGCTCTGCGATGCTCTAAAGTACCAGGTGGTACACTGTCTTACTGAAATGGCTCTAACTCTTCGTCTGAGTGTCGATTTGGGTGAATTTGGTATCAACAGAAAGCTTATTCAATCATCTATAATAGATTCTACCTGGTTTAAAATACATCTCATTTAGGGAGACACTTATCAACCTTTTAAGGCCGGATTAACACTTCACTGAACACGCTCTAAGGCTTAGACTATGAGAGAATTTTGTGGGGTCTTACAGTATTCCTCCACTGACCTAGTTAATTCTTTATTGTTAGTAGGTTTGTTTCTGAGATGATGAGTGAGGGTAGGGGATTCTTCTTGGAGGTTTGCTTCTCTGAGGAGTTATTCTTTGGTGCCATGGGTACCTGGAAGAAACACACGTTAGTAGATCCTAGGAAAAGAAAAAAAATACAAGAAAAATAACCTAAGTGTTGAGGTTTTGGGTACCCTATGACTCATGGTATGAGTCCTGACCTCTAGCAATGAGTCGTTATAAGATTGATGAGGTGGAAGGTGCTTAAACATTATCTACTACTTAGGCAAGGTGTCTTCCTAATGAGTCATTATGTTAGACAATAACTCATTACCAATACTCGTCTGATAATAAATATTTCCCTGGGTACCTACTCCATCCTTGTCATCACGACTTTTCAACATAAGTTGTATCATGTAATAATGACTTATTGTGTGAGTCACTAGGATAACAGTGCCTCAACTTCCTCATGCACCCATGTTCCCAATGATTACAGGTCATGGAACGACTCATTATATTACCCTACGAGTTAGTATGAGTCACGTAGTAACTGGGGTTATGAATGTTTGATGCGTTGAGGCTTGATGTTCAACTTCCCAACTTGTTCCCATGGCTATAAATTCATACCTAGTGAGAATCTTTTGACTTAGCATAGATTTTTGGTGATGGACATGGTTATTAATAAGGGCAAAAAGAATAAAATTGTGGAAGCTCGGCCCAAGATTAAGTAGCGTAGCTTAACTTTGGCTAGTGCTTTGGAAATGGTGGAGAAGTTAAATAGAAAGGGGCTTGGGAGAGTAGAGGGGCTGTGGATAGTATGTGGTAGACACCTGCCAGTTGTATTAGGGAGACCGCTAGATATGTGTTGTGTGTCTCGAGAGATTGATCTGGCAAGCATTGAAGAGATTAGTTGTGGAACGAAGAGGTTAATAGAAAGTTCGAGTCTAAGAAGGTGGCTTATGCTATGTTGGTTAAGAGAAAAGATGATGAGGCTAGAAAAGGTAGCTAGAAAAGAGGCTAAGTTAGCGGTTATGGTGGCTAAGAAAGTAGCAGGGAGAAAGGTGAGGATAAGAAGTTTTATAGGATTTCCAAGGACAGGGAGCAGACGGCTTGTGACCTTGACCAAGGTAAGTGCTTCAAAAGAGGTGACGGTACAGTGTTGGTTGAGGATGCCCTCATTAGGGAGAGGTGGCTATCCTATTTTCATAAACTTTCAAATAATGAAGGGGAAAAGGGTTTTGTGAACACTAAGAAGGGTCACAATTATGATTATTGTAAGTGTATCAAGGTTAAGGAGATCAAGGAAGCTATTCACAGGATGCGACGAGGTAGGGCGATGGGGTCAGACTAGATTCTAGTGGATTTTTGGAAGAGCACTAGCAGGTTAGGTTTAGAGTGGTTGACAAGGTTGTTTAACATTATTTTTAAGGTAGAAAAGATGCCTGAAAAGTGGAGGTGGAGTACGACAATTCTAGTGTATAAGAACAAGGGAGACATCCAGAGTTACAAAAACTATAGAGGTACTAAGTTGTTGAGTCATACTATGAAGGTTTGGGAAAGGGTGGTTGAGTTAAGGATGAGAAGGATCGTGATGATCTTTGAGAATCAATTTGGTTTCATGCCAGGTAATTCGACCACTGAGGCTATTCTCCTTGTGAGGAGATTAGTGGAGCAGTTTTAAGAGAAGAAGATGGACTTGCACATTGTGTTTATTGATCTTTAGAAGGCATATGATAGATTTCCTAAGGATATTTTATAGAGGTTCTTAGAGGATAGAGGGGTTCCAATGGCTTACACTAGGTTGATTTAGGATATGGTAGGTGGAGATTTAAATCACTCCCAAGTTTTGATAGGGTTGAACCAGGGATCGACTCTTAGCCCATTTTTATTTGCCTTTGTTTATGGATGTTTTGACATGACATATTCAAGGGGAGGTGCCTTAGTGTATGTTATTTGAAGATGATATGGTACAAATTGTCGAGGCTCAGAATGATTTAATAATAAGTTGGAGATTTGGAGATAGACATTTGAGTCTAAAGGATTTTGGTGAAGTAGAACTAAGATGTAGTACTTGGAGTATAAGTTTAGTGATGTGTCGTAGGAGGTTGGGGTTATTTTGAGATTAATAAGGATGTCACGCATCATATTGGGGAAGGGTGGTTGAAATAAAGGCTCACTTTGGGAGTTATATCTGATAAAAAGGTGCCCTCGAAGCTTAAAGGTAAGTTCAACAGAGTGGTAGTTTGGCCAGCTATGTTGTATGGTGTGGAGTATTGGCCAGTTAAGAAGTCCCACATAAAAAAGTTGAAAGTGGCGGAGATGAGAATGTTGAGATAGATGTGTGGACATACCAGGAAAGATAGGGTGACAATGAGATTATTCAGAAGAAGGTGAGAGTTTCCTCGGTAGAGGACACAATGTGAGAAGTGAGGTTACATTGGTTTGGGAACGTGATGAGGAGGGGCTCTGATGCTCTAGTGTGGAGGTGTGAGACTGTGGCTATGGATAGTTTTAAGCGGGGTAGAGGTATACCAAAGAAATATTGGAGAGAGGTAATTAGGAATGATATAGAGCAGTTACAACTTACGGAGGACATGAACCTTTATAGAAATATGTGGAGGATGCTTATTATGGTAGAAGGTTAGGGGTAGGAGTGCATCGATAATATTAGGGGATTGTTCTTTTGTCTCTAGAGTCTTTTGGTTAGGGTGTTGTGGCTGTAGTATTATCGTGTGGCTAGTGGTATTAGATTATTTTGCATATCGTACTAGTTTATATGCACTTATCTTTTGTGTTTGTTATGCTATTAGTTTATTTTGCATACCATACTGGTGTATATGCGCATATTTTTTGTGTTTGATAACATGTTATTGGTCCTAAGCTGGGGGTCTATCGGAAACAACCTCTCTACTTCACCTGAGATAGTGGTATGGTCTGCGTACTCTTTACCCTCCCCAGACCCCACTATGTGGAAGTACACCGGGTATAATGTTATTGTTGTTGTAATGATATTTTTCTCAAGAACAAAGGGTTTTGACTTTAGGAACACAAGTTATTAACAAGGAACCCATAAATTTCTACCATATCTGGGAACCATCTTAAGATGTAAACAAGTTAAAGGAATAATACTTACATGATTACTTGTTTCGGGTTCCTTGAAAATATTTAGATTTACTGCCCTAGTTCTTGATAAGAAATTTGGGAGAATATGAGAAAATTGTTTGTTTTAAGATTAGGAGATGACTTTCGAATTTCATTTGAGGAGTGTATGAAGCATTTATTTGAAATGGAGGGAATCATACTGGTTTCAAAATGGAAAATTTTGATTAAATTTCCTTATTATGTAACAAGATTCAGACCAGGTTAACCCATTAGGTATGCGATGTCAAGCATAATAATGAGTTCACATCATGAGTTATGACAATTCATCATGATTCGTGGCCTCCCTCTATTATGATTGGGGCCTTACCTAGGTCTCCAATCATAACGACTTAGTGTGATGAGTCATTGTCACTAATAACAACTCATTCTCAGAGTTATTATGACTCTAGAGTCTAAATACCTGATAGTGATTGGAGCCCAATGTTACTTCGACTCTTGAGGAATTTTAACAACTAATGAGGTGAGTAGTGTCGCCAGGCACCAAAAATATTTTTTGGTCTTTTTTTTGCAATATACAGCCCTATATACTTAACACACAGAATTTTGGCTCCATTCCTCCCACATAATGCTTGATTTAATGTTGCAACACGACGTGGATAGGTTGGATACTTAGAATTCACTAACTGTCCCATGGGTTTCCTTCCATGCAGTGCTTGATTTAATGTCGATGCACAAAATAATTGCCTTTGTTATTCAGACTTCACCAAGGTCCATATCATCAGCCACTTTACCATCTACCCATTCACCTAAAATAGGACTTCACCAACACACTACGACTCAATAGATCCATGTGGGAACATCCGAACCACGGTGAATGGTCTTTACCACCTAGACATTAGCTTTCTAAGTCTTGAATTATATAACAAGACGAGATCACTAGGCTCAAACACCCCTTTCTCAATTTTTTTATCATGATACAACTTTATCCTCTATTTGTATAAATTAGAACTCTTATAAGCACAGATCTTAAATTCATCAAACTCATTCACCTTGCTCAACCTCAATGTAGCTGCATCATGCCACTCCAGATTTAGCTTTTTCAAGACCAACAGTGCCTTATGCTTGAGTTCAACTAGAAAGTGGCAAGCCGTACCATACACAAGTTGATATGGGGAGGCACCTATGGGAGTCTTAAAAGTTGTTTGATAAGCCTACAACATATTATCCAACTTCCTAGACAAGTCAGTTTTATTGGAATTAGTCTTTGCCAATATGGACTTGATCTCTCTATTGGAGACCTCAACCTGCCCACTTGTCTGAGGATGATAAGGTGTTACCACCTTATGGTTTACACCATATTTCTAAAGCAAGGACTTAAAAAATAAATTGAAAAGTGAAAACCACCATGACTAATGATTGCAGGAGGAGTGCCAAATCGAGATAAGATATTTTTCTTCAGAAAAAAGTCAAACTTCTACCTTCATTATTAAGAAGTGCAATCGCCTCCACCCATTTTGAAAATAGTAACTGCCATCAGAATATACTTCATGCCATAGAATCTTATGAATGGACCCATGAAATAAATCCCTCACACATCAAACAACTCCAACTCTAAGATAGGTGTTATGGGGAGTTCGTGGCGTCATGAAATATTGCTTTGACCCTAACATTGGTCATAGGAATGTGCATTGTCATGAACATTATTAAAGATTGTGGGACAATAATACCTACACTGTACAATTTTTTAGGCTGTGCAGGTTCAACCATGATGATCCCCAACTGGTGATGAATGATAAGCCTCAAGGATGCTCATCATCTCTACCTCAGGAATACATCTACAGATTGCACTATTCGCACAGATCCGAAAAATATAAGGCTCATCATAAAAAATCTTCCTTACCTTATGCATAAACCTCTTACACCATTGGAAGGATGAGTCTTTTAGAATAAGATCACTTGCCAAATAGTTAGAAAAGTATGCAAACCAAGGGATTAAGTCTTGAGATGCTGCCAATACCCACTCATCTGGAAAAGTATCATCTATGTCAAGATCATCCTCGAATTTCTATATTGCTTTATTCTGAAGGTGAGATAAGTGAGTCGCAAACTAGTTTTTTATCCTCTTCTGATCTGTTACCTCAAACTGAAATTCTTGCAAAAAAAGGACCCAATGATCAATCTTAGTTTGGCATTCTTTTCTGACATAAGATACCTCAACATTGTATGATCTGTATGGACTATGACTTTGGTCCCAATCAAGTAAGATCAGAATTTCTCAAAGACAAAAACCACCTCCAGCAACTCCTACTCAGTAATTGTTTAATTCTTCTGTGCAGGGTTTAATGCCTTGTCAGCATATTATATTGGATGAATGATTTTTCACGCCTCTTTCCAAGGACAACACCTCAGAAAACAACTTCTTTAGGCACTCAAAAGCCTTAAAAGATGTATCATCAAATACAAATTATACCTCTTTATCTAAAAGCTTGCAAAGAGGATTCGAAATCATTGAGAAGTCCTTGATGAATCTCCTATAAAAACCAGCATGACCCAAAAAACTTTGAATACCCTTTACTGAGATTTGTGATGGAAACTTTTCGATCACTTTAGTCTTTGCTCTATCCACCTCAATACCCTATTTGAGATTTTATGCCCGAGAATAATACCTTTTTTTTTCTTTACCATAAATGGCATATTTCCTAATTTAACACAAGGTTGCAGTCCTCACACCTGTGGAGTGCGTTAGCCAAATAAGCCAAATAGATATCAAAAGAATCCTCACCAACTGAAAAATTATCCATAAAGACATCGATCATGTATTTCACCATGTCAGAAAAGATGGACCTCAAACATCTCCAAAGGGTGGCAGGAGTATTGCATACTCATCATCTTGAATATGAAAGTCCGATAAGGACGGGTAAAGGTAGTCTTTTCCTAATCCTTGAGTGCAATAGAGATCTGATTGTATCCTGAGTACCAATAATTAAAATAGTACCAACCCTTGTCTGCTAACCTTTCCAGCATATGATCCATAAAATCCATAAGGAAATGGTCCTTTTGATTCTAAGTTTTCATCTTTCTTTAATCCATGCACACTCGTTACCCAGTAACCAGTCTTGTGGGCATAAGTTCATTCTTTTTATTTGGGACCACAGTGATCCCACCCTTCTTAGGAACAAATTGAACCAAGATGACCCTTTTATGTCCACAATAGGGTAAACCACTCCATCATCTAACCACTTAATAATTTCTTTCTTCATAACCTCCAACATATGAGGATTCAAGAGATGCTGATGCTCAATGCTGTGAATGCAATCTGGTTCAAGCTGTATTTTATTGTTACAACTACTTCGTAGGCCCTATAATATCTGCAGAGGTCCATCCATTGGCCCTCTTGAATCTCTATAACATTATAGCAATGCGTTTACCTCTGTGTCTACTAAGTAAGCTGCAATAATAACTGTTAAGGTATAATCGGCCCCCTAGATTCATATCACAAGTGAGATTGAAGGGCCTTCAATTCCAAGATTGGTGGCTCATCAATAGATGTTGACTTGGAGGAGAGGTTTATTTTTTTAGAACAATATCAATCTTTTTCAAAGAATAAGTGTAAGAACCTCAATCATGGAAAGAGCTTACTATCTTATCAGATTCATCAATGCCATCACCATCGAAATTTTTAATTACCGTAACTAAAGTCTTAACTCCAAGTCTCTCTTCAATGGGTATATTCACTGTATCAATATTATCATCAATAGTGTCTATCATAGACACCACTCATATATCATCAGGATGCCGCATCAACCAATACACATTAAAGATTATTTGCTCATCATTGAGCCTGGATTTCATTTGTCTCAACTCTATATTAACTAATGCCTTACCCATAGCTAGGAAGGGTCTGCCCAAGATGGTAAAAATTAGAAGTCTACTCCATAATCAAGAATAATGAAGTCAGCTGGACAATAAACAATGCCACCTTCCCCAATACATCATAAAGAACACCAATCGAACTCATAACTATGTGATCAGCCATCAATAATCTCATAGATGTCAGCCTGGGTGCCCCCAAGACCAACTACTTATACACTTCCAGCGACATCAGAATTATATTATCTACCAAGAAACATAAAGATTGAGCAAAGTTGAAGGACCCAATAGTAAATGGGATAGTGAAAGCTTCAGGGTCCTTCTTTTTCCTTAACAATCTGGAAGCAACAACTCAACAATGGTTCATATTATTAGTGGGCTCAAAACTCATTGTCTTCTTCTTCATGACCAAATCTTTCATAAAACACCCATAACTCAGTATTTGATCTAAAGACTCCACAAGAGGAATGTTAACAAATAATTCCTTAAGCATAAAAATAAATTCTAGTACTACCCTTTCTTTTTCTGTTTTTTTCAAACATTGAGGAAAAGCTGGGAGAAAATGTAGAATATTCTTCAACACCAGCTCATCTGCTTTGGAAGGGTACCAGACTACCTCTAATTTAAGATTTATGGAATTTGACCAAATAGTTTCTCCAACTATTTGATTGAAGTAGCATATGATTCCTTCTTCTGGGTCAAACCTGAAATGTCTTCCTTAATCTCCTAAAGGAAAGTTTCCTACCTTTTCTAACCTTGACTAGCTTGGATAACATCACCTCCATCCTTGATTCACTATCCTGACTACCAGGTGGAATATTTCTATCCCCCTACCCTTTTTATTTATCCTTGCTTCTCTGATCACTATCATGCTCTGTACTGCAATCTCTATACCTATCTTTGTAGTAGTTTTGACCTTAATTTTCTAGCCTTTATACTTGAAAACCCTCCAACTCTTGATCTAGATACTTAGGTTATTTCTCTATATTAGAATCATAAGTTCTAAATGCCTTACCCTGCGTGCCCACTACATTCACTTTCCCAGAATTCATTGCCACAAACTTCTTTGTCAGTACCTTCACCTCAATTCTAAGTTATGCCACTGAATTAATACCCACAATATGATTGTTGGAAGATCCAATGACATAATTCCATCTTGCATCTCTTTCTCTCAAATATGCCATTCTCAACTAGTAAGAGAGATCTAGACTAAATTATTCGAGGCAACCTCCCAACATAGATGCATGAATACTCCACTAGTAATCGTATCTGCCATAGCTTTAGAACTAGAATTCAGGGCTCGAAAGAATATCTCCTATAAATTTGTCACTGCAATTCTATGATTAGGTACCATCATTAGCTTCTTCTTAATCTGGAACCATGCCTCATACATCAACTAAGAATTTAACTACCTAAAGTTATATATATCATATTTCAACTACAACATCCTGGATAAAGGAAATAAATAGTTTAAAAATTGCCATCACAACTTTTTCCAAGTAGTAATTGATCCTCGATGACGTTCTCCTAATAACAGTATAGCTTCACCGGTCAATAAAAAAGGAAACAACTTAAGTCTGAGTGCTTCTTAATCTACCCTAGGTATAGTGTATGAAGTGCTAATCATAGTAAATTTTTCAAGGTATTTGCAACATTAATCGATAGGCTCGCAAATATATCTTTCAGATTCAACAGTTGGATCATAGAACCAGTACTATTAAACTTCACACCTAGTGGCAATATAGGATGAATGATAGCTGCTATATCAGTAAGCTCAATGTACACCATATCCTTCTTTGGATTATCATATTGTTGAAAATACTGATATGCAGGGATTACTTGAGATCAGCTTATCCTCTCTCCATCCCGATCCATATCGAGTGTAGCTTGATAATTAACTTCTAGTCTTTACCTCACTAGCTCTACCTGCTGAGCTATACATTGGGAATTTTCTTCCTTCCTCTATTTAATTTCCACTACTAATGATTGATCCATTTGTTGATCAAGAATGTCCTGCACTTCAGAAGAAAAAGAGTCATAGTGTTTGGGTTATCCCGAACTTTCTTAAGCTAGCCATTATGTACGTGTTCTATCATCGCATGATTTGGCTAAAGAATTTTCTCTAGGTTAGGATATAGTGGTAGTAAGGTATTGCCTTGAATCCTAGTGTTAGTCATACACCGGCGTACACCCAATGAAAACCTAAAAAATAAAACCCAAATTTGATATCGCCCAAACTTACATCTCCATGAAGTATAAAGAGATTAAAATCAAATATAGTAACCCAACTAGGTTGGGATCAATCCAACAAGGAATAGGTTAAACTTGTATCTCAAACTTACTAAAATATTCGGTCTTATAGATAATTAAATGGGGATGGGGGATTTGTATCAAACAACAAAAAGTAAAGTTCTTTGGATGTCTTTGGTAGTTAAATAATCTAAAGCGAGCACTAAGACTGTGTTCCCCCCTATCTTCTTAACTTAGTAAGTTTCTTATGCTCAATCCAACTATCTCAATGTTACACATGCAGAATCTATCAAAGTATGTATAACGAACTATTTTGTGGACTCGTTGGTCAATATCACCCATCATCTTTTGAGTCATAGGGTGTCACTATACTAACCGTTGTCGTCGATCCCAGTTTAACTATCACCAGGTGTGTCTCAAGTTATTAAACAAGGGTTGATAGCCTCGAATTATTATTGTAATTTATTTTCCTAATCTTAAAATCCCTTGTAAGGATGATCACGTATACAAACAAGTCATTAGCTTCAGCAGAACTAAGAAAGATATCAATATGAAGAAGACCACAATACATATAACAATAATGATCTAACTAAACCTCATACTTCCCTTACTTCATTAATAAGCAAAGGTTCCCACAACCCTATCGAAGGAAAGTAGCCACTCATGTCTATGCAACCATCCATGAAATTCAATCGATAAAATATAAAATTAATTTCACAATGATGAAAGAATAAACTTCAAAGTCTCCGATTAATTAAGAAACCAAAAACCATGAACAAAAGTATTAAATATGTCTAAGTACATGAAATATCTCAATGTGTGTAACCTAATACAAGGATAACCTAAGGGTATTTATAATATCTCGAAATAATAAAGGAAAACTAATTAAAAAAAATAGTAAAAGTAAGTCAATTGTGGTCACACCTCTGGTAATGAGTTATTTTGTCTGGTAATGACTAGTTAGCTACTATCATAGTTTTCTTCTGACTTCATTGGTCATGAATCATATTGAGATGTCAAGAGTTATTTGTTGGTACTCATGATGACTCTAGCGACTTCATCTCTCAATACCTTTTCTCTATTCTCGACACGACTCCTTATTATGAGTTATTATCTGTTATTACGACTCTTGATCTTTAATTATGGCCACTTGAACATCACTTGTAAACTTTCAGGACTTTTGGATAATGTGCTTAGAATGATTCCACATCACAACTTGTTATCATTGGTTATGAGTTGTATTTATTTTTTTCTTTGTTCTTGAACTCAACTTCACTTACTATTCTTATCACGACTTAGGTCATGTGTCGTTAGGTGACATAATGACTCATAGCCCAGTAAACACTTACCTTTTTCTAGAGATTTTCTTGTCCATTTTTTATCCATTACATCTCCAACCTAATTTACTGGTAATATATACCAAGTACACATCATATCAAACAAAAATTTCTAAGTATTTGAATATTTTCACCATTTTAAGCATTGAAAATTCTATGAAACCATGGCACATCAATGATCCATCTTTTTTTAGCACTATAGAGACCTATTGGCAAAAGCCTTATGCAGGTGTCCCTATTTGGAGTGTCCATCAAATGATACAAAGACTAAACTCTACTTTGAGTCAATGGTCTAAATCTAAAATTGGAGAATCTATGCCAATTTAAAAGAATATGAGGAGAAGGTTAAGGTAACAGAGGAGAAATTGATTTTTAATGGAATAGATAAAAATAGACAGGAGTATAATTGGCTTCCAACTGAATATATTAGAAACCTTAAAGTAGAAGATGTTGTGTTAAGGTAGAAGATTCAATTGCATTAGTTTAAATAAGGTGACATCAACTCCAATTATTCTCATACATTAATTAGAGGGGGGAATAAGGTTATTTGTTCATAAGGTTAAAAATAAGGAGGGTGATTGGATTCAAGGGGATTCTGAGATTTCTGATATAGCTTGTGATCACTTTTAAGGTAATTTGTAGGGAAAGTTGAGTACATCGAAGATGAGGTTCTTTATTATAATCCCAAGCTATTATGATATGAATAAAATGAATATCTTCACCCAATACCTACTCTAAATGAATAGAAAAGTGTGGTATTTCTTATAAATGCACACTCAGTAGCTAGCCTTAATGGCATAAATGGGAAGTTCTTTTAGTCCTGGTGGAAAATAATATTTCATCATCTTCTTCAAATGTCAGTAACATTTTTTTGTGGAAAAGGTAAGCCTAAATATTACTCTCATACTTGTTCGGTACTACTCCCAAAAGTAACCCATTCTAGAATAATCTCTGAATTCCAACCTACTAGCCTAGGTAAGTTCACCAAGAAAGCCATTTCAAAATTTATTTTCTTCAGGCTTGCTCCTATTCTTCCCACTTTTATCTCACCCAACTATTCAATCTTTGTGAGAGGTGGGAACACTACTGAAAACATCCTACTTGCTCAAGAAATTATCAATGGCATAAAAAAGTTTTTTATTGGTGGAAATATGGTTATAAAGTTAGACATTGACAAGTCCTATGATAGGGTCTCTTGGTCATTCACTTGCCTAGTACTTAAAATATTTGGATTTTGAGAGGTTATTTTTAATATGACTTGGAGAATTATGTCAATAAATAATATTCCTTGATAGTTAATGGTACCTGACATGGATTTTTTCACTCTACAAGGGGTTTAAAATAAGGTGACCCCTTTCGCCTTCCTTTGCTGAAGTCTTATTATTAAATTGGAATAATCTGCCTCACCATCCTAGTACTATGGGTTTTATATGGAATGGAAGGGGCCTCAGTAATCATCTTAACTTTGCTGATAATGTAATTCTATTCACTACTGGAAGAAGAAATACCCTAAAGATAATCATGAAGATATTTGTTGCATATAAAGAGGTGCCTGTTAACTTATTAAAAAAGAAAAGAGTCATTTACTATTGCCTAATCAAGCCTTTCCTTCCACTTTTACAAGAATTAAAGTTGAAGGTGGCTTTCTACAGAAGCATAGCCCCATTACTTACCTTGGATGTCCAATCTATATTAGAAGGCAAATAATTAGTCACTATTTAGGAATGGTTTGAAAAGTGGTGTCTTGGATCTCTGGTTGACATCTAGATTTCTTATATTTTGAAGTAGAGCAATTTTGGTGAAGTATGTGCTTGAATCACTCCTAATTTATAGCCTCTCAGTAATTACCCTCCAAAAACTATACTTTTACAACTTTTAAGTGTATTTGTAGATTTCTTTAGGGGGTAAAAAGACCACAAAAAGAACTTTCACTGGTATTCTTGGAGAAACTTGAGTTTTTCCTTATGAAGAGGGTGGAATTGGGGTTAGGTACATAACTGAAGTTTGTGGTGATCTTCAACTCAAACAATGGTGGGCTCTTAGAACTAAGGATACTCTATGGGTAAGTTTCTTAAAAGCTAAATGTTTTTAGAGAGTCAACCTCATGGTCAAAAAATGGACTGAGTATCACTCCTTTGTATGGATACACATGATAATAAATAAGTGGAAGTTAAGAAAGATATTCAATGGAGGCTCAAATTTGGCAATTATTATTTTTGGTGTGACAATTGTCTAGGTATGACACCTTTCCAAACCCACAGAAATGATAATGTGAGATCAAATAATGTCAAGGTTGCATTTTTCTTGACTAATAGAGCTTGGGGTGCTCAGATTAGTTGTAGTAGTGATATCTCATATGTTACAACTTGTTCAGAATGTGTCTTTTCAATTTTAAGATGTTATTCAAGTCTAACCAATTTGGAAACTTAATTACAATGGTGAATTTACTTGCTCTTATGCATGGGGATTTATAAGAGCTCACTTGGCATGAATATCTTCCCCTTAAATTTTCATTTCTTTTATGGTGAGCTTTCAGAAGAAAATTGCCTGCTAGTGAAAGACTTAGTTCTTTTGGCAGAGCTTCTGCTGCTTGTGGGTGTTGTTATAACCCAGTTCCTAATAGATTTCATCATACTTTCGTGCCTATGAATTTCGCCAAAAGCATCTGGAAAATCTTTTCTACATCTTTGGGTATTGTTCATGTCACATCCTCACTTAAGACTATACTACTGAAATAGTGGACATTAAAAGTTGTTAATAATGCTAACAAACTATTTACTCAAGCTCTTCCCATTATTATATGTTGGAAATTATGGTAGAAAAGGTGTTCTGTTAAATACGAGGTCCAGAAATCTCAAATAACTAGGTGAAATTCTTGATTTACAAGGATATTTCTCATCTTCTATGTATTGCATTCCGTTATATTTGTTGTCCTACTATATGGAATAAGATGTCCTCATCCTCGAATTTCTATATTGCCTTATTCTGAAGGTGAGATAAGTGAGTCGCAACCTAGTTTTTTATTCTCTTCTGATCTTTTACCTCAAAGTTAAATTCTTGCAACAAAAGGACCCAATATCAATCTTAGTTTGGCATTCTTTTCTGACATAAGATACCTCAACGTTGTATGATCTGTATGGACTATGAATTTGGTCCCAATCAAGTAAGATCAGAATTTCTTAATGACAAAAACCACCGCCAGTAACTCCTACTCAGTAATTGTTTAATTCTTCTGTGCAGGGTTTAATGCCTTGTCGGCATATTATATTGGATGAAGGAATTTTTTATGCCTCTTTCCAAGGACAACACCTAAGAAAACCACTCCTTTAGGCACTCAAAAGCCTTAAAACATGTATCATCAAATACAAATTTTATCTCTTTCTCTAAAAGCTTGCAAAGAGGATTAGAAATCATTAAGAAGTCCATGATGAATCTCCTATAAAAACCAGCATGACCCAAAAAACTTTGAATACCCTTTACTGAGATTTGGGATGGAAACTTTTCGACTACTTTAGTATTTGCTCTATCCACCTCAACACCCTATTTGAGATTTTCTGCCCGAGAATAATACCTTTTTGTTTTTACCATAAAATGGCATATTTCATAATTTAACACAAGGTTGCACTCCTTACACCTCTGGAGTGGGTTGGCCAAATAAGCCAAATAGACATCAAAAGAATCTTCAATAACTGAAAAATTATCCATAAAGTCATCGATCATGTATTTCACCATGTCAGAAAATATGGACATCAAACACCTCCAAAAGGTGGCAAGAGTATTGCATATTCATTATCTTGAATATGAAAGTTCGATAAGGATGGGTAAAGGTAGTCTTTTCCTAGTCCTCGAGTGCAATAGAGATCTGATTGTATCCCGAGTACCAATAATTAAAATAGTACCAACCCTTGTCTGCTAACCTTTCCAGCATATGATCCATAAAATCCATAAGGAAATGGTCCTTTTGATTCCAAGTTTTCATCTTTCTTTAATCCATGCACACTCGCTACCCAGTAACTAGACTTGTGGGCACAAGTTCATTCTTTTCATTTGGGACCACAGTGATCCCACCCTTCTTAGGAACACATTGAACCAAGCTGACCCTTTTATGTCCACAATAGGGTAAACCACTCCATCATCTAACCACTTAATAATTTCTTTCTTCATAACCTCCAACATATGAGGATTCAAGCGATGCTGATGCTCAATGCTGTGAATGCAATCTGGTTCAAGCTGTATTTTATTGGTACAACTACTTCGTAGGCCCTATAATATCTGCAGAGGTCCATCCATTGGCCCTCTTGAATCTCTATAACATTATAGCAATGCGTTTACCTCTGTGTCTACTAAGTAAGCTGCAATAATAACTGTTAAGGTATAATCAACCCCCTAGATTCATATCACAAGTGAGATTGGAGGGCCTTTAATTCCAAGATTAGTGGCTCATCAATAGATGTTGACTTGGAGGAGAGGTTTATTTTTTTAGAACAATATCAATCTTTTTCAAAGAATAAGTGTAAGAACCTCAATCATGGAAAGAGCTTACCATCTTATCAGATTCATCAATGCCATCACCATCGAAATTTTTAATTACCGTAACTAAAGTCTTAATTCCAAGTCTCTCTTCAATGGGTATATTCACTGCATCAATATTATCATTAATAGTGTCTATCATAGACACCACTCATATATCATCAGGATACCGCATCAACCAATACACATTAAAGATCATTTGCTCATCATTGAGCCTGGATTTTATTTGTCTCAACTCTATATTAATTAATGCCTTACCCGTAGCTAGGAAGGGTCTGCTCAAGATTGTAGGAATTGGAAGTTTACCCCATAATCAAGAATAATAAAGTCAGCTGGACAATAAACGATGCCACCTTCACCAATACATCATAAAGAACACTAATCGACATTTTAACTATGTGATCAACCATCAATAATCTCATAGATGTCAGCCTAGGTGCCGCCAAGATCAACTACTTATACACTTTCAGCAACATCAGATTTATGTTGTCTCCCAAGAAACATAAAGATAGAGCAAAGCTGAAGTACCCAATAGTAAATGGGATAGTGAAAGCTCCAGGGTCCTTTTTTTTTTAACTTACAATCTGGAAGCAACAACTCAACAATGGTGCAGATTATTAGTGGGCTCAAAACTTATTGACTTCTTCTTCCTGACCAAATCTTTCATAAAACTCCCATAACTCATTATTTGATCTAAATACTCCACAAGAGGAATGTTAACAAATAATTCCTTAAGAATAGAAAAAATTTCTAGTACTACCCTTCCTTTTTCTTCTTTTTCAAACATTGAGGAAAAGCTGGGAGAAGATGTAGAATATTCTTCAACACTAGCTTATCTGCCTTGGAAGGGTACCTGGCTACCTCTAATTCAAGGTTTCTGGCATTTGACTAAATAGTTTCTCCAACTATTTGATTGTAGTAGCATATGATTCCTTCTTCTGGGTCAAACCTGAAATGTCTTCCTTAATCTCCTAAAGGAAAGTTTCCTATCTTTTCTAACCTTGACCAGCTTGGATAACATCACCTCCATCCTTGATTCACTATCCTGACTACTAGGTGGAATATATCTGTCCCCTTACTCTTTATAGTTATCCTTGCTTCTCCAATCACTATCATGCTCTCTACTGCAATTTCTATACCTATCTTTGTAGTAGTTTTGACCTTACTTTTCTAGCCATTATGCTTGAAAACAGAGCTTGGGGTTCTCAGATATTAGTTGCAGTAGTGACATCTCATATGTTACAACTTGTTCAGAATATGTCTTTTTAATTTCAAGATGGTATTTAAGTCTAACCAATTTGGAAACTTAATTACAGTTGTGAATTTACTTGCTCTTATGCATGGGGATTTATAAAAGCTTATAGAGAGGCAAGTATTATTGATACTTACACTTGGCATAAATATATTCGTCTTAAAGTCTCATTTCTTTTGTGGTGAGCTTTAAGAAGGAAATTGCGTACTAGTGGAAGACTTAGTTCTTCTGGCACAACTTCTGCTGCTTATGGGTGCTGTTATAACCCAGTTCCTAATAGAGTTCATCATACCTTCGTGCCTAGGAATTTCACCAGAAGCATCTGGAAAATCTTTTCTATATCTTTGGGTATTGTTCATGTCACATTCTCTCTTAAGACTATACTGCTGAAATGGTGGAAGTTAAAAGTTATTAATGATGCTAATAAACTATTTACTCAAGCTCTTCCCATTATTATATGTTGGAAATTATGGTAGAAAAGGTGTTCTGTTAAATATGGGGTCTAGAAATCTCAAATAACTAGGTGAAATTCTAGATTTACAAGGATATTTCTCATCTTCTATGCACTGCATTCCCTTATATTTGTTGTCCTACTATATGGAATAAGATGTCCTCTTTTATTGACTGATGTATTCATGAGGAAAAGGTAACCCCTATATATTGGTCTAAACCTTCTATAAAAATAGTTAAATTGAATTTTGATGGAAGTTCCCTTTCTAATCCAGGCAAGACAAGGGCAGGTGATGTCATTAGGGATCACAATGGTGATCTTATTTATGCATATGCTACTCTTTTAAGGAATAGGAATAATAATCATGTAAAAGTGCAAGCTACTATAGGGGTCTATCTTGGTATTTAAATAATGGTATGCAATAGGTTATTTTGGAGGTTGACTCAGAGTTTCTTGTTAGACAGACAAGATCTCAAGCTCTACCTCTATGGCATCTACAGTCTCCAATTGAATCTTTACTCAGGCTCATCACTCAGTTCCCACTCTTTATTTGCAGATATGTCATAGGGAGGCCAACTTTTTTGAAGATTCATTATCCAAGATTAGTCATAAGTTAGAATATCCCCACCACCTTTCCATTGTAATCAGTTCCTACGAGAGTGGTAGGCTACTTTAAGATAGACAAGATGGGCAAGTAAATCTTTAAAGAAGGAAGTTGAGAAGAATTAAAGAGCCCCCTTAGATATTTTCATGGTTTCACTTATGATGTTGCTTTGGTGGTGCAGATTTTTAAGCATCAGCATGCTTGTAGAGTGTCCTTTTATTTTTTCTCAAAGTTTTATTACCAGTCCTAGGTTATTGGTGTTGCTAGCACTAGTTTTCCATTTCCTTTGAGAGGAGTTAGTTGACTTTAGATACCTAGCTCATTTATCCATTGTTTGTTGGAGGTCAAGTATATGCCCCCTTCTTTGTTCTTTTTACTGATAACGCCTGGGGATGGTGCTCAGCTCCTAAAATTCATTAAAAAGGTGTGTCAATTAATTACTTTTTATCCTTTTCATAACACTGATACTTGTACAGATGATCATCATATCATCTATAAAGGACCCCCACATCGATATTACATCTAATATAGATAGTAACACCTACACACTTTGAAAAAGAGTCAAAGAAACTTCAACTTTCCCTAAAGGAAGTTATAAAAACTAACATTATACTTACCCTTCCTAAGAGTCTCAGAACGCAATTAAGAATCTGATCGAATAACTATTCTACATAGGAACCATAAATGCCCATATTGTGTTATTTACACTCAAATTCCATAAAGTCAACTCTGAGCTCTCAAGAACAAAACTAAAATTTTATTTGAAAATTATGTTATCCATAACTTAAGGAGTTCATATATAATTTTTTAATTGAAAATGGAGTTAAAATCAACTTTCGAATTATCAAAATATCATCTTTTAACTTAACCCACTCTAAATTTTAAAATTGAAAATCAAGATTTAAAGGTAATATCTTAAATAAATCATTGGATAATATTAAAAAATAGTATAAGAATCATTACAAAAAAAGAATCATTGAAAAGTATCTTTTGAATCTTCCAAAATCGAGTTCCCAAATTCCAAAATTGAGATATGGAAAATAAGTTAAAAATATAGAAAGTCTATTGCTTACCTACAATGATCTTCGCACCTATAGATACTTGATCTTAAGTGAGGAGTTGTAGGAGCAACTAAATTTTCACCACTGTGGACTTCACTTACTACGTGGACCATCTGAGGTGCTATCCCAAAGACACGACAAAATTTAGTAGCCAGAGATCCGCTGGTACTAAAAAGTCCATCAACAAAGGTCAATCCGAGACTGACCTATCTCCATAAGAGGGGAACTCCTCCACTAGTGTGACCAACACCTTCAGGTGAGGCTGCACTAGCACTAATAGCTGGAAATAACAACAACCAACTAAACAAACTCGGAATTGTTCCTTGAAACTCACCTAAAACCCTTCAAACACAAATCAAATATATTACAAGACGAAAAGTGATATTTCAAACCTAATGGGATCATCAACTCATCAAATAGATGTCATTAATAATAAGTGTTTCATCGAGGAAAGATCTATGTCTTAAACTTCCAACTTGACCAACTAACTACTCAAAATCCATCCAAACAGCTCAAAACCTAAAAATGACATTACAAAGCTAACTAATCTATTAAAATTCCCATACAACTTTAATATCACAAAATATTAACTGAAGTCAACTGTAATGACCTAAATTTGGGATAATTTTTCCTTTTATATGCTTTGACCATTTTTTCCCTTTCCATGGTTGTGTTATGATTTCTGAGTTACAGAAATGGTTGGCATGGTTCCTAAGGCCCTTGAGAAGGTTTTGGGTGAGATGAAGTCATTTTGAGGCTTTTAAGCTAATAGTTGATTTTGGCTAACATATAAAGATCCGAATGCCATATGGAAAAATAAATAATGCTAGCAAATCCAAAATATCAAATTTGTGTTAATAGTAGGGTTGGTTCAGTTGCATGACTTTTAGATCTCATTTAAATCCTTAATTTAAAAATAGTGTAAATAGGATCCTGAGGGTCAATTTTGTGATAATGAACTTTTTAAATAAAGTTGATGATTCCACTGGATCTGAAACGTGTTTTATAATAGAATTGTACTATCCGGCCATGTTTATAGGGTTCTAAATACGTGTCAAAGGTCAAAATTAAGTTTTTGAGTTTGCTGGCTTTGGTGTGATTGCGAAAGCAAACTTTTGATCGAATTCGCAATATGTTTACCTTTTGACCTGGTTGCAAAAGAAAACTTTATGTCGTGTTCGTGACAATCGCTAATGGTTAAGATCCAAATGAACCTATTTTATATTTTTGACCTTTTGGGAGCTAGGAAGCTCCGATTTTGATGATTTTCAATGTGTTTTCCTCATATAATGATTGTCTATAAAATTGTACTCTATTTTTCTCATTTACCAAAAACTACTATTTTAATTTATGTGATCTCTACTAAAGTGTAGAATCAAAACCCATTTTCACTATTTTTGGTGCTTGGGAGCTTGGATTTGACTATTCCGAAGGAGTTTTCAAGATTTCTTCCATGGATAATTTCTAATCATATAATTATCATTTTTCTCTTGATTTCATCTTCAGAAAAACTTTAAAATTTTTATTTCAAGATGGATTATTTTTTTGGGGGGGGGGGGGGGTTAAAAATTAAAAATAGTTTTTTTTATTTAAACCTCATTTTAACTTATTTTTACACAGGTTTTCAGTTGTAGACTCCTATGAATATGGGGAACATATTTCTAAAATAAAATTTCAGTTTTATCTCTTTTATTTTTTAACCTATTTTTGAGGTCCGTTTTTAGAATCGTCTTAAGTATAGTCAATATGGGAATCATTGACTTTCTTTTTATGTGTAGATCATATTTGATAGTTAGATCATGGTTGATAATTTTTCAAATAATTTGAGCTTTTGATTGGAGATTTATGTAGTATTTGAATTTGCAGATCTATGATTAAGGCTAGTTAAGATGTACTTTGGTCTTTTTTCAAAGTATTTATGCGTTATTTGCTTGATTGCTGGTATGTTGTGATTTGTATAGGTTGGGGTACTGCTTAGATGACATGGAAATCATCCCCATAGGTATCGAAGTCTTAATAATAGATTGTATTTTTTTTATTGCCTTAGTTAGTTAGTATCATTGCTTGTAGATATCCTTAGAGTAGATAGTAGTAAATAACTTAAGTTTGGATTATTATTATTGAATATTTAATTTGGGTCTTTAGAACTTGTAGAGACCTTTATTGTAATGATTGAGGTTTAGTGAACTTTAGTAAACAATTATATTATTACTAAAATGAAAGAATAAACGAGAATTAGATAATTCCTAGAGTTTAAATAAGCTTGCATTGATTGTTAGGGATTTATGTATGAATGAGTTAGGTTTTTGTAGTTTGCATTTTGTATTGGGAATTATAATTATTTTGTGTTGTCATATTGACTTTATGTGAAATATTATGGGAATAAGAACTAATCATGCAAATGGTGTTATTATTGTTTTGTACCTGTATGGGGGCCTATGTTATTGTTATCAGTGTTTTGCAATGTTATTTGCTATATGTGACTGTGTGTGGTGTTATATGATATTATTGGACTGTTATATATATATATATATATATATATATATATATATATATAGTTGATTTATACTTGGTTAAAATTGTCTAAGTTGGGATTTATGTGGTATCAATGACATATTATTGCATATATCTTACTCTACTAGTACATGGATTATATTACAACATGGATGGTTGTCTTATTGAGTGGGTTTTTGGCTCATGTGCTTGGTATATTGGCTGTTTTTTAAAATTATCATTCTTGTTGGTTGTGACCATTATATCCTTATATCATATACATTCATGAGGCATTGGTACCATTTTTGAAATACTGATTTTCTTGACAAAAATATAGTATATTTTAAAAACCCTCTATCGAGAAACATGTGTCAGAGAGGAGTTATAGATATTGGATTAGTATTGGTATTGGTTATTAGATTGTATATAGGTTGAGAACCCTTATGGTCCTACCTCGGTAGAATAGATCAATAGGTGTATATGAAGATTGTGTGGCAACCTCAGACATATCACATCAGCATCAAAATTATCTTTATCATCACTGCATTGCATTGCCTCACTTTCATTGTATTATCCCTCTTGGTATGGTTAATACTGTGTTAGTGTTTACTCTTGTACTATATTATTGTGTTGGAAACTTGTTTATGATATTGTGTTTGAGAATCCATTTTAATTTTATTAAACTACCTTACATCATCTTATATGGATTTGGGGATTGGGGTACTATGAGATACGGGGTAAGTTTATGGCTTAATCTGAGAGCTTATTAGATAGCACCTTTGGCAGCATGTTATTGAATCTTTATATACTCTCTCCTGATTTGATCCCATGACTTTTGGTTGATATCATATGATTAAGGTTGAAATGTATATGCTGAGTAGTGAGTCGTTTATATTGTAATTTCTCTCTAATTATTGATTATGAAGTGGGCAGTGTTGACTCACCTAGGTTATAATGCCTACCCTCTTCTGGTTATGGTTGTTGATCATTCTTTTGGGTTACCCTAGTTGGATTAAGTTTTATGATTTTGTGGGTTGTAGATTAATTTGATACCTTGAGTAGATGTTGTTGGAACCTCGCCATCACTTTGGATTAGGGTCGATTATCGATGGTGCTTGCTGAGTACATATTGATTTTTGTACTCAACCTTTATTTTATTTCCTTTTTCGTATGCTCTGTACTCTATGCAAGTATTGGAGTGAGTAGCAGTTTGTAGATTATTTTATACTGCATTGACGTTGCGGAGATTGAGCTAGTGTTGGATGGACTTCAAGCTTACCCAGATCTTACTCTCTTACTATCTTATGCAACTTTTCCTAAGAGGGGAGGAGGGGAGGTAGATTGAAATCTTTTCCTAAGTCTACCGATCAACTTTGTCAGGCAAATCACCTATAAGTTAGTATACTTAATAAAATAAAATTAAACCAAAAGCATAAATAAAAAGGTAAGGAAGAACATGGAATTTTATATTGGGTTGGATCACTAGTGTGGTACCTATTCCCGTCCCCTTGGGTTTCAAGTGTTTCCTTTAAATCTTAATATTGAGAAAGAGTTACAGTATAGTTGAATAATTTTTAAATCTTAATCTGTTAGCCAGATCTTGTGACAAGGCTTCAAATGGAATAACCAATAAAATGACTTGATCTTTTTCTATTTGTAACTATTGTAAACTGATAAAATTACAAAGACTTATAATGACTACAGATGAGATAGAGGGATATTTTGGTGATTCTTCTATCTTTAGTGCCTCTATATAGTTTTCTTTTCCAACCGCTTCCTAGCTTTAAAAGGAAAACTCAAGGGATTTTCTTTCAGTCAATTTTTTTATGGAGTCTTTGATTGATTATTCATATCTTTAAATGTAACCATATCATATATATACGCGCGTATGATATGCCTTTAGTTTGGTGAATTTGACATGTTATATCCATATATGTCCATATCAGATATGTCCATGTATAGGATATGATCTATATCGTCTCACCAACTTGAATCAGAATGATTTTCTCCTTTGATTACTCGCTAAGATCTTTTCTTGTATAGTTGTCTTTTGGTTCAATGATTATGAGATATTCCAGATCTTTAAGTATCGCCTATTTGTCTGATTGATTCTTTCCATATTAGTTGAGATCTTTTGAATTTGGTCCTGCATGTAAATTATGTTAGTTTTGTCATTATTAAATTATTAGGTGATTATAGAAGGCTAACAAACGCCCCTTTTTTGATAATGACAAAATAAACATCTATTAACTTCCCTATTTTTGAAGTTCTCCCTAACTGGTAGCTGACTTCCTAACACCTATAACAAGCTCCCCCTCAATTGTAGCTTTTCTTGCTAGATCTTAGTCCTTATGGATGACTAATGGGAAGATATTCTGTAATATCCCATATCAAAAGGTTATTTGTCTATCATACGATTCATCCCTTTAGTCATATGAACAACATATGAGTCATACATTGATCTCGTACCCAAGGCAATGCATGAGGGGTGATAATCTATTAAGGGTACAATCAACTCCTAGAAGTCGTCAAGAAGCATATAGGTTGTATGAAGCCAAGTCATAATTTAAACAGTATAGACTCCTTGATATTCTATCTATGATATGAGTGAGGGGATACTACTCGTAGGTGGATGATATGAGTGATAAGTGTCCTTCGTAAGTTGAACAGTGAATGCTCTCTTAGATTCTATCCATCGTACATGTTATGATCCCTAGTTGTACCATCATCATACGAGTCCTATGATTGACTTGTATGGACTGGCGAGTAAATTTTAAAAGGTTAATTTAAAGGCCTTTTTGTTTTTTACCCCTTATAACTCTCAACCCATGACCTTATACTAAGGAGAGGTTTTGTTTTACCCCTTTCTCCCATCGAGTAAACAACACAAACTCTCTTATTTCATTCTTAAGAACAATATTAGGGTTTCTTCTATAGATCTCCCAAGTCTCCAAGGTCAAGTTTACTTCACTAAGCCTAGAACTTTAAGAAATGTGGGATTTATGAACAAGTACATTCTTTTATTCTTGTGCCCAAAACTTAATTTAAAGTTAAAGTTGTATGATTTGAAATTAGGGTACATACCTAAATTATCTTGTTTTGAGTTTATGAAATTATCAGGTGATTGAAGTATTAAAGTGTATACATGTTCTCATCTATCTATGTTTTGACTTAAATATTTTCTATTATCATTTGAATATCATGAGTTTGATTTAAAAACATTAATTAAATATTTCCAATTGAGTTTTAAGCATGATATTGTATTACAAGTTATATGAAAGAAAATATCAGACTCAAGGTTTAAGAATAAACACTAAGTTTACAAGGAAGTTTGATCTTTTAACTCAATAACAAGACTTGAAATCCACAACTGTTTAGCTTGACTATGATCTAAATAAAGGAGAAACATAATTGGTTTCTAGTATGCAAACCCTTATGCTATTTTAAGGTGGATTTCATAAAGTATGAGCATGTAAGAATTCTAGGAGTAGTATTTAGCACCAAGAATGGAATGTGGATGAGCCTATCCTAAATTCATGGAAACTACGAGCAAACGTAGCTTAATCTTTTTCATAAAATTGATGAAGTTAAGAAAAGTTATCACTAAGTTAAGGTTCTATTCCGTTGGAAAGGGTAGAATAACTCTCCCCAACTTAGGTAAGATGTTGGACTCCTTGATAGCTCACATGGTTTATGTCGATTAGAAGAATCTCCCATTAGTAAGGTTAAAAGTAAAGATTATAATAAACTAAGAATTATGTCTCACTAAGTTTATTCATATGATTTATACTTAATGTCTATCATTTTTAGTCTTAAGTCTTACTCAAGTCCAAGGTGAGTCATTTGCATTTAGCATGCACAGTTTGAAAGCTTATATATATATATATATTCAACATTGTTTTACTTATGCGTTAAGCCCCTAAATTCTTAGTACATTACAAAAGTACTAATCTACATATATGTCTGTGTGTTACATTGTCTTATAATGTAGTTTTTGGTGCCAATTTCCAGCAGCACCAGTGACTTTGGCGTCATTACTTACATCCCAACATTTAGTGAGTCCTCATAGTCCAAGTATCTAGTCTTTTGATTTGTGTTTTCTTTGATGGAATTATTTGACATTGATTTCAGTTTATGTACGAGTCAGTTGGGGCCTGTCCTAGTGGCTCTCTAGACTATAGTAGAGGCTTATCTGACTATGTGTAAGATTAAGTTCAAGAAGTTTGTGTAAGGATTTCTAATTTAAGGATTCACTTTAAGTTATGAGAATTTTTATCTTTTGTTTTTTTCTTAGGTTTACCATCGTTACTGTGAGAGTTCTGAGGTATAAAGATATCATGGGTTATCTTAGGACTAGTCGTAGTCCTAAGTACCACGTGACGTACAGGGGGTACTTTTTGGGCATTACCAACTTGGATTCAGAGCCTATGTTTTTAAAGAGTCCTGGGAATTCAGACAAGTGCGTTACATAGATTCTTGATCATGAGTGTGAAGCGCGCCACATTTTTTAGAAAGAGGCTATGGAATGAGTTAGGAATCATTAATTCTTTCATGATCTATCATGCTTATAGTTGTCTCTATCTAACTTAACTCATTCTTTTATATGATGAAATATGCTTCCTCGTCGAGCCGACCCATGCAAAAATGATGGTCAACAACCCCTGCAAGTCGACCCTTAGAATAAAAATGTGCCTCATGCTAAGTTTAGGGCTACTTTTCAAGTGTTGTCCTAAGCTGTGACCACCAATGTTTAGGGGAACCACCAGGAAGTGGTCCTACTTTAAGAGAAATGTAATTTAGCTACAGTCGGGATTAAACTTTATGAGGATGAATCCACTAGAGTTCCATAGGTCAAAAGAGGATGAGCACTCATAGATCTTTATTGATAAGGTGAGAAAGATAAATGACATTATTCATGTTACTGAATAAGAGAGTGTAGATTTATCATCCTATAGGTTAAAGGATGTTGCTTATGATTGGGCCACGATGTGGAAGGATGGTAGGGGTGAGAATACAACTTTTGTGAGTTGGTAGGTATTCCAGAATGCTTTTCTAGAAAACTTCTGTCTGTGTGAGCTAACGGAGGCTAAAGTGGAGGAGTTCATAAACCCTAAGGCAGGGCTCTATGATGGTGAAAGAATACTACCTTAAGTTCACTCAATTTTCTAAGTATGCTCCCAAGTTGTTAGTTGATTCTAGAGCTCATATGAGCAAGTTTGTTACTAGGGTTTCGTATTTGGTAGTCAAAGAGTGTATGAATTCCAGGATTATTGGAGATATGGATATTTCTAGGTTGATGACTCATGATCAACAGAATAAGGCAGAAAAGTTGAAGAAAAGGGAAAAGAGAAATAAGAGAGCTAAGACTGAACAATAGGAGTTTAGCCAGCCAAAGTCAGAAGGGGGAAACTGTTCATAGTTTGAGGTTCATTCATCAGTTCCTGTGCCATCTTTAGCTAGTATCCCCACACCCAGAACCAAGTAGGAGAAATGGGGAAGAACTTCAAATTCTAGATCTCAAAATAGAGTAGTTGGGAGGCCTAATTTTCCAACATGTGAAAAGTATGGTCGGACCCATCCTGGTGAGTGTTTGATGGGAAAAAGGGGTTGTTATGTTTGTGGTAAGCTGGTCCACAGGATCAATAAGTACCTAAATGCTAAGCAGGGAAGCAGAGATAATCATCCCAGACTCAGGCTATTAGTGGAGTACCTCAGCCAGGCTGTCCAACTCCTCCTCGAGGCACGCCTTCCAGCACCGGTGGGGGCTAAGGCCAGAATTGGTTTTATGAATTACCACCCCATTAGAAGTAAAAGAGTTCACCATATATTATCACTGGTATGATTTATTCCTTTCATCTTGAGGTTTATGTATTGTTAGACCCAAGAACAAATTTCCTATACAAAACTTTTGTAGTTGCTGTAAATTTTAGGGTGGGTTCTAAAAATCTCTCTAAGCCCTTCTCAGTTTCCACCCTAGTGGGTGACTCAATTATTTCCAGATGAGTCGATAAGGAGTGTCCAATTATTGTCCTTCATAATATCACACTAGCAGACATAATAGATTTAGAGATGGTAGATTTTGATGTTATTCTGGGCATGGATTGGCTCCATTGATACTATGCATTGATAAATTATTGCACTCACGTAGTGAAGTTTTAGTTGCCTAATAAAGTAGTTTTTGAGTAGGATTGCAATTTTTTATCTCCTAAAGATCATTTAATCACTTACGTTATGGCCCGATTGTTAATATCAAAAGGATGTATTTTCCATTTAGTTTGAGTCAAAGATACTAAGTCTGAAGTCCAGACAATTCAGTCAGTTTTTTGTAGTAAATCAATTTCTAGAGTTTTTTTTTGAATATATCCCAGGGATACCTCCAGATAGAGAAATAGAGTTTGGTATTGATTTTCTTCCTAATACGCAACCCATCTCCATTCATCTATACTATATGGCTCTGGCTGACTTAAAAAGATAAAAGAGTAGCTTAAAGATCTCTTAGATATGGGTTTTATCAGAGCCAGTGTTTCTCCGTAGGGTGCTTTGTTTCTTTCGTGCACAAGAAATATTGCACACTCAGAATGTGTATAGATTATAGAGGGTTGAACAAGGTCACCATCAAGAATAAGTATCCTATTTATAGAATCAAAGATTTGTTGTCAGCTTCAGGGTGCCCCTGGTTCTCTGAAATTAACCTTTGATCGGGATATTATCAGTTGAAAGATAAGGACCAAGACATTTCAAAGATATCTTTTCAAATGAGGTACTATTATTTTTAGTTTGCTGTTATGTCATTTGGACTGACAAATGCACCTGCAATATTTATGGTTTTTTTTAATAGGGTCTTCAAGCAGTATTTAGATATGTTTGTCATTGTCTTTATAGATGACATATTGGTGTATTCCAAAAATGAGGAAGAGCATACAGACTATTTGAGAATAGTGATATAGACCCTTAAGGTTCGTTAGTTGTATGCAATGTTTGGTAAACATGAGTTTTGATTAGAATCTATTACCTTCTTGGGGAATGTTATTTCACAGTCTGTTATTCATGTAGATTCTCAAAAGTTTGATGCAGTAAAGAACTAGCCTAGACCCACCATTCCATCTGATATTAAGAGCTTTTTGAGTTTGGCTGGGTACTACAAAAGATTTGTGAAGTGTGCTACTCTATAGTCGTGCCATTAACTAAGATAACCCAAAAGAAAATAAAGTTTATGTGGTCAGATAAGTGTGAAAAGATTTTCCAAGAGTTAAAAGATATATTGACTTTGGCTCCAGTGTTAGCTTTGCTGGAAGGGTTGGATAAATTTGTTGTATATTATGATGCTTCTAGAGTTGGGTTAAGTTGTGTGTTGATACAGAATAGGAAAGTTATAGCCTATGCTTCTAAGCAATTTAAGGATCATGAAAAGAATTTCTTGGAGTTAGCTACTGTGGTGTTTGCTTTGAAAATTTGAAGGCACTACCTCTATGGTGTGCATATTGATATGTTCACTGAACACAAGATCCTTCAGTTCACATTTACTAAGTGAGATTTGAATATCCATCAGAGAAAGTGGTTGGAGTTGTTAAAATATTATGACATGAGTGTTCTCTATTATCTGGTTCAGACCAATGTGGTGGTTGATACACTGAGTAGGTTGTCCATAGGTACTGTGACCCATATAAAGGAAGAAGGACGAGAATTGGTAAAAGAGGTGAATATATTATCCCATTTAGGAGTTTGTTTGCTTAACATTGATGATGAGGGAATAGTATTTAGAATGGTTCAGAATCATCTTTTGTAGTGGAGGTGAAAAAGAAGCAACAAAATGATCCCATCCTTAATCAAACATTGGAAGAAGTCCAACAAAAGAAGGTTGAGGTTTCTTCTTTAGGGAGATAGTGTACTTTTCTATCAAGGTATACTTTGTGTTTCGAATGTAGATGGATTACGAGAAAGGATATTAGTAGAGGCTCTTGGTTCTAGGTATTTTATTTATTCGGGTGCTACTACGATGTATAGAGACCTACTAAGGCTTCATGGGATACCTTTATCCATCATTTTAAACAGAAGTACGCAATTTACTTTATTTTTTTTCCAATCTTTTCAGAAAGGCCTTGGTACAAAAGTTATGGTTAACATTGATATTCATCCATAGGCTGATAGTCAGGCCAAACGCATAAGTCAAACATTAAAATACAAGCTAAGGGCGTGTTTTTTAGATTTAAAAGGAAATTAAGATAACCACTTACAGTTGATTGAGATCTCTTATAATAACAACTATCATGCTAGCTTTTAGATGGCTCAGTTTGAAGAGTTGTATGGGCGTAGATGCAGATCACCATAGGATGTTTTGAGGTTGGAGAGAGGTAGTGTTGATTAGGATAGATTCTATTATTGAGGCTATGACTAAGGTATGGTTGATTCATGAAAGGTTGAAGACTGCACGAAGTTATTAAAACTCATAGGTATTACTGAAGGTGTTTCTGATAAAATAGAGTATGAGATTTAGAAAGAAAGGGAAGTTGATTCCATGATTTCTTGGTCCTTATATGATAGAAAAACATGTAGGAGAGGTTGCCTACGAATTCAATCTTTCATCAAAGTTAGTTGCGGTTTATCTGGTGTTTCATGTTTCGATGCTCAAGATATGTTTTTAAAACCCATTCATAGTAGTTCCCCTAGAGACTATTGGGGTCAAGGATAATTTTTCATACGACGAGATTCCTATTGAGATACTTGATAGGCCAGTTCGAAGGATAAGGAATAAGGAAGTAGCATCTGTGAAAGTTCTCTAGTGAAACTAGTCGGTTGAAGGGGCCACTTAGGAAGTAAAGGTAGACGTGATGGCCAAGTATCCTCATATGTTTTCTTTCAACTCTGTTCCTACTAAAGGTAAATAGTTATTTTCAGCCAAGATCTCTCTCTTTAAGTTTGTTTAAGTATTTTTGAGTCATATCATATATAGTGTGGTTAGATCCTTATGTTAGATGTAACTTGTTTGTAAGTTGATTGTTGGTATGATTGATTTTTTTCTTAGTCCTAAGTGATGCCACATACGAGGACAAATGTTTCCTAGAGGAATGTTAAAATACCCTATCTTTAAATATGTTCTAGGTATAATACGACTCATCCCTTGAGTCTTATGCATAGCATAAGAGTCTTATGTTGTTCTCATACCCAAGGCAGTGTATGGGAGATGAAAATCTATTAAGGGTATGACTCATCTCCTAGAAGTTTTCAAGAATCATATGGGTTGCAAGAATCCAAGTCGTAAGTTAAACAGTGTAGACTCCTTGAGATTTTTTCCAGGATACAAGTGACGGACTACTAATCGTAGGAGGATGATACGAGTTGTAAGTGTCATTCATAAGTTGACCAGTGAATGCTATCTTAGATTATGTCCATAGTACGAATCATGATGTCTAGACTTACCATCATCATACGAGTCGTATGATTGACTAGTATGGACTTGCGAGTAAAGTTTAACAGGTTACGTTAAAGGACTTTTTGTCTTTTACCCTTATAACTCCCAAGTCCCAACCCATGATCCTATACTAAGAAGTGACATTATTTTTCCCTCTTTTCCATCAAGTAAACAACATAAACTCTATCATTCCATTCTCAAGAACAATATTAGGGTTTCTTCTCGAGATCATCTCCCAAGTCTCAAATGTCAAGTTTGCTTCACCAAATCGAGAATTTAAGGTATGTTGGGTTTATGAACACGGATATTCATTCATCCTTGTTCCCTAAACTTAATTTAAAGTTGAAGTTGTATGATTTGGAATTAGGGTTCATACCTAAATTATCTTGTTTTGAATTTATGAAATTACCATGTGATTAAAGTATTAAAGTTCATACATATTCTCCTCTATCTATATTTTGACTTGAAGATTCTATATTATGATTTGAATATCATGAATTTGATTTGAAAACATTGATTAAAGATTCCCAATTGAGTTATAAGCATGATAATTTTTACAAGTTATATGAAATAAAATATGAGATTTAAGGCTTAAGAATAATCACAGAGTTTACAAGGAAGTTTAATCTTTTGAGTTAATGAGAAGATGTGAAATCCAATACTGTTTATCTTGATTATGATCTAAAGCATAGAAAAGCATAATGAGTTTCTAGTATACAGGCCCTTATGATTTTTTAAGGTGGATTTCCTAAAGTATGAGCATATAAGTTTTCTGGGAGTAGTATTTAACACCGAGAAGGGAATGCGGCTGAGCGTATCTTAAATTCCCAAAAACTACATGACAACGTAGGTTAATATTTTTTCCAAGATGGATGAAGTTAAGAGTAGTGATCACTTAGTTAAGGTTCTATTCTAAAGGCAAGGGTAGAACATCTCTCACCAATGTGGGTAAGACGTTGGACTCCATATATCTCATATGGCTTATGTCACTTAGAAGAACCTTCCACTGGAGGCTACCCCCTAGTTGTGACAATGGTTATTACGGTCACAAGTGACCACAAGCTAACCCATGAGCTGGTACCTACTGTTAGCTTGGAAATCATCTCAAAAATGTTAGAACTTTCTTAGAAATAAGGATTCCTTCTTATACACATGGTATTTCCATAATTTTCACTTCCTATAACCTGGGAAATTGAATAATCTATCCATCGATATATAATTTGCCCAAATCTGACACCCGGGCAAAGAATTAGGGCCTTTTAAGTAAGATAGTGTTTGACCTGAGCCTTTAGCGCATCGCGGGGGTAGCTCAAATAGCAATTGTCAAATTACAGTGATTCTTCGTGATACTGGCGCATCATGCCATGGCTCTAGGTCACAAAATTGGGGGGCAACACGATGGCACCATGTCGCGCCATCCCTCCATTTTCCAATTATCAATTTCAAGTGACATGGCATGATAACTCTGCATCGCGTCAAGGGCCAAATTCAAGAAATTTTCTGAAAACTTAATGACGTGTTCAGGGTTAAAAAGGTCAATCTCCCCACCCTATATAAACCTTATAACACGAGATTTAAGCCCTAATTCAGTAACTTAAACTAAGTTTCTCTCAAAAACTCTCAAGAACAAGCCCTAGGATTTTCATAGAAGCATCAATTTCAAGGAAATTTAATCGTCAATCTTCACAAATTCTTAATCTAAAGTATGCGTAGTGTTCATTCAAGGATCCCTTTCATCCGCGGATTTTAGGAATCAATCTTTAAATACTAAATTATGTTTGTTTGTGGTGATATGATCATACTCATGTTGGTGTTTGCTATTTGTGCTATAGAATAGTATTTTGATTATATTTCATGAAGGTTATGATCATGTTAGTTGGAACCCGTGAATTGGGTGGTTTAATATAGTGCAAACTTATGAAATACACCTATGCCTTAAAGAGTGCATGCAATGTGTTTGATAAAATGCCTAAGAAACTAGAAATTATACAATATAGCTAAATTGTGACTAAGTGAAGGATTCATGATATGCCACTATGTTCCAATAACTTTCATGTTGATATTGAGTCTTGTAAATGTTGTTGGATTGTTCATGAACTAGTCTTATGAGATTATGCTATGCTTACCTGCGAATCTTACTTATGTACAAGATGTATAATAACTATGTATTTCATGAAATTCCCCAAGTCATGATATTATGGAGTGTTGATGTTGATCATGTATTCAAGTCAGTCACGTGTGTCAGTTTCCTCCATCGAGTCCTGGGGATATTCGTACCCAAAAAATATAGTTGTATGCCTAGAGATATGTCATGTTGTCACAATAATCTCAGTCAAGCCATGATCTATAGACTCAGCCAGTCATGTTACTCATGAAACCTCAAAAATTGCATGATCTCAGTAAATTCTCAGATGGTAGTACTATTTCTTCGGTCAATGGAAGTCAGTTACTTAGTGCATGTACAGTCAATTAAATCATGTTCGGTCTCTTCAGATAGGAGTAGAATTATCACCGAGTGAACCCAAGGATGGGAACTCACCTAACAGTTTAGGGTGTAATACTTAGTAATCATCCTAGTGTTCCAGAACTATGTAGCCACCATAGGTTGAGACATCTTAACCTATCAGATTAGGGTTGATGAGGTGGCTGACGTGCTAGTTTAGGGTTCCCGCCATTCTTATTTGAGTACCTGTCAGATAAGGGTCACTCACAACTGTCCTTACCAATGGCGCGGTATTGACACCTCTCCAGTCAGGGCAGAGAGTAGACCCCAACTTAGCTATATGCATTATTGGGCAATGTCAGTTAAAGAACAACCTCCCACAGTTTCAGACTCAGTATTAGTAAAAGAACTCAGACTATAGTATCAGGCATGATAGTTATTAGTAAACCATGTATTAGCGTACCGATCAAACTATCATATATCAACGATTCCAGTTATTATGTATGCATGTTTGCACTTTCACGTTCATATCAGTCAGTCAGTTAGCATTCTTCATACATGTAAATCTTTTTGCATTAGCCTACCCCACTCGTATACTCAGTACTCTAGTTGTACTGACATATTTGTGCTATGGTGCTTTCTTTTTATGTCACACCTTAGGTTCAGAGACATGAGCCTTAAATTAGCAGTAGCATTCCAGTCGTAGAGTTGGAGTGAGTCCTCATCCATCTGAGGACGATATTATTTTATTTCAGCTCATTTTTGCTAGATGGAGTTAGTTGGGGACATGTTCCTTCAACTCCTTATTCAGACAGTATTTAGAGGCTTTCAGATTTAGTTTAGATTTTTTACTGAACTTTCAGTTGTTTTAGGTATTTGTTACCCCGTATGGATGTTATTATTTATCAGATATTCTATTTAGTTGAACCTTATGGCCTATTGTTTATGTTTTCCATATTTTACAAGTATATTATGCAGTGTACAGGTACAAATATCAATCATGGGTTAGCGTGTGGTCTCTCAGGGTCATAAGCACCGTATAACGTTCAGGTTAAGCAAATCAGGTCGTTACTAACTTGGTATCAGAGCCAGGTTCAATAGAATCCTAGGAAGTCTTAAAGTCATATCTAGTAAAGTATTGTACATGGGTGTGTTACGCTCCACATTTATGTGCAAGAGGCTATGAGATATTTTAAGAATAGTTTCCCCTATTTCAGTATTTATGTCGTGCTAGTGAGTATAATCTCAAGTTAAACTCTCAGTCTAATCCGTTATTCTCTTATTTCAGAATATGCCTCCAAAGAGAAGAAAGCAGCCAGCTCCTTATCCCAAAGATCCTTTGGGTGAACATGTTACTTATGCAGATTTTAGGGCAGCATTCACCATGCTTGCTCAGTCTGTAACTTCCCAAAATGAACGGCCACCAGTTATTCCAGCCAATCTAATGGATAAATCAGTCGAAGCTAGGATTTAGGACTTCACCTGAATGAATCCTCCATCTTTCTTCGGGTCTAAGTCTGATGAAGACCCTCAGGAATTCATTGACAAAGTCTAGAAGGTCATAGATATCATGGGAGTTACTTCTTGTTAGAGTGTTGATTTAGTCACATGCCAGTTAAAGGATGTTGCTCACACTTGGTACAAACAGTGAAAGTCTGAGAGGTTAGAGGATACAGGTCTTATAGACTGGGAGGAATTTGTCATGACTTTCTTAGACAGATTCTTTCCCCAAGAGCTGAGGGAGGACAAAGTTCTTGAGTTCATCAACCTCAGGCAGGGAAATATGATGGTTCAGGAGTATTCTCTCAGATTTACTTAGTTATCAAGATATGCCCCTCATGTGGTTACAGATAATTGGGCTAAGATGAGCAAGTTCATGTCAGGGGTGAATGATAACGTGGTAAATGAGTGTAGGTCGGTGATGCTGAAGTATGATATTACTTTAGCCAGGCTGATGATCCATGCTCAGCAAATAGAGGAGCATAAGGTTAGGACTAGGGAGAGGCAGAACAAGATAGTAAGGTCAGGCAGTTTTAGTTTTGCTCAACCTAAATCCGAGTGAGAAAAACATTTGTACTTTCATCCCAAGTCAATAGCTCCAGCCCCTTCCTCCACCAACGCCCTAGTGCCGAAATTCAGAGACGGTAACGAAGACAGAGCACCAGGCTCTAAATCTCACGGCAGTGTTAGAATTGCTCGAACTAATTCCCTATGTCAGACCTGTGGTAAGAACCATAAGGGTAATTGAAGAGCCGATAGTGATGTCTGTTTTGGTTGTGGCAAGACAAGCCACAAGATTAGAGAGTGTCTGTAGTCAGGTCTACAAGGTCAGCAAAATCATTCCACAGCTCATTCTGGTCGCCCAAATCAGCAGGGTGCTATTTCTAGTGCTACTAATGGGTAACACCCAAATAGACTCTATGCTCTTCGGACTTGAAAGGATTAGGAAAATTCTCCTGATGTCATTACTGGTATGTTATAGTTTTTCCATGTTCATGTTTATGCTTTGCTAGATCCAGGTGCATCCTTGTCTTTTGTTACTCCTTATATAGCAGACGACTTCAGAATCAGTCCTGAAATTTTAGCAGAGCCCTTTTCAGTCTCTACCCTAGTGGGTAAAACCATCATAGCTCAGTGGGTATACAGGAACTGCCCGATTATGATATTTCAGAAATCCACATCAACAGACTTAGTTGAGTTAGAGATGACTAATTTTGATGTTATTCTTGGCATGGATTGGCTTCATTCCTACTATGCCACAGTCGACTACAGAAACAAAATAGTTAAGTTCCAGTTCCCAAATGAGCCTGTCTTAGAGTGGAAGGGTAGTACTTCATCTTTTAGGGGTCATCTTGTTTTCTACCTTCGGGCAAGGAAGATGATTTCTAATGGGTATGTATATCATCTTGTACATGTTAAAGATTACAATTCCAAATCTCCTAGCTTTGAATCAGTTCCAGTGGTTAACGAATATTCAGATGTCTTTCCCGAAGATCTTCCATGCATTCCTCCTAAAAGGCAAATAGGCTTCAACATAGACCTTCCCCCAGATACTCAGCCTATTTCTATTCTGCCATATAGAATGGCACCAGCAGAACTCAAGGAACTAAAAGATCAATTGAAGGATCTATTAGAGAAGGGATTCATCAGGCCCAGTATGTCCCCATGGGGTGCACCAGTCTGATTCATACGCAAGAAAGATGGTTCTCTTAGGATGTGTATTGATTACCGTCAACTCAACAAAGTTACGGTCAAGAACAAGTATCCTCTTCCCAGAATAGATGACTTATTTGACCAACTTTAGGGTGCCAGTTATTTCTCCAAGATAGACCTCATATCAGGCTATCATCAACTCAGAGTTAGAGAATATGATATCCAGAAGATAGCTTTCCGTACTCGGTATGGCCACTTTAAATTTCTAGTCATGTCCTTTGGTCTTACCAATTCCCCTGCAGCTTTTATGGACTTGATGAACCGTGTGTTCAAGCAGCACTTGGACATGTTCATTATAGTCTTCATAGATGATATTCTGGTCTATTTTTTCACAGAGCGTGATCATTCAGACCATCTCAAAATTTTTCTTCAGACTCTCAGAGATCAGTTGTTCACCAAGTTCCGTAAGTGCGAATTTTGGCTAAGATAAGTAGCATTTCTTGGCCATATTATTTTTGGTGATGGCATTAGAGTAGAAGACCAAAGTGGTAAAAAACTGGCCTAGCCCTATATCTCCAACAGATATTAGGAGTTTCAGAGGATTGGCTGGCTTTATAGATGGTTTGTTGAGAGACTTTCTTCTATTGCATCTCCTATGTCCAGATTGACTCAGAAGAAGGTCAAGTTTCAATTGTCAGATGCTTGTGAGAAGAGTTTTCAAGAGTTGAAGATTCGAATTGCCTCAGCTCCAGTTTTAGCCCTTCCAGATGGTTCAGACGATTTCGTAGTCTATTATGATGCATCCAGACTGGGTTTAGGTTGTGTCCTCATACAGTATTTTAAGGTCATAGCCTACACAGCCAGACAGCTAAAGCCCCATAAGAAGAATTATCCTACTCATGATATTGAGTCACTAGCCGTAGTATTTGCCTTAAATATTTGGAGGCATTATCTATACGGAGTTCATGTAGATGTCTTCACAGATCATAAAAGTCTCCAGTATGTCTATTCTCAGAAAGATCTCAATCTTTGTTAGAGAAGGTGGTTAGAACTTTTGAAAGATTATGACATGAGTGTTCTTTATTATTCGGGCAAGGCCAATGTTGTGGCCGAAGTTATCAGTTGACTCTCCATAGGTAGTGTTTCTCACGTTGAGTATAGCAAGAAGAAGATAGCCTAGGAAATCCATCATCTTACTAGACTAGGCATTTTCTTAGTTGACTCTTCAGAGGGTGGTGTAATTGTTCAGAGTAGTTAGAGTCATCTCTAGTTTCTGAGGTTAAAGAAAAGCAAGACAGGGATCCTAGCCTTGTCAAGCTAAAAGAGTCAGTTCAGAATCAGAAGGTAGAGGTTTTCTGCTAAGGGGGAGATGGTGTTCTTCATTTTTAGGGTCGTCTGTGTCTTCCAGCTGTAGATTACTTGAGGTAGCAAATTCTTGTAGAAGCGCATTGTGCGTGATACTCTATTCATCTAGGGGCCACTAAGATGTACCACGACTTGCAGGAGATCTATTGATGGAGTAGGATGAAGAGAGAGGTTGCAGAGTTTGTAGTTAAGTGCTCTACATGTCAGCAGGTTAAAATAGAGCATCAGAAACCTAGTGGTTCCATACAGGAGTTCACCATTCCTACTTGTTAGTGGGTAGAAGTGAACATGGATTTCATGACGGGTTTTTCTCGCACTCATCATCAGCATGATTTAGTTTGGGTCATTGTAGATAGAATGACCAAATCATCTCATTTTCCTCTAGTCCATACTTCTTATTCAGCCGAGGTACGCCAAACTCTATATCAGGGAGTTGGTCAGATTACACGGTGTTCAATTATCTATTATCTCAAACAGAGATACTTAGTTCACCTCTAACTTCTGGAAGGAATTCTAAAAGGGTCTTGGCACCCAAGTTCATCTCAGTACAACATTTCATCCTCAGACAGATGGTCAAGCAGAAAGGACCACTCAGACTCTTGAAGATATGCTAAGGGCGTGTGCAATTGATTTCAAGGGAATTTGGGATGACCACTTAACTTTTATTGAGTTTGCATACAACAATAGCTATCATTCTAATTTTAAAATGGATCCATTCAAAGTTCTCTATAGTAGGAGGTACAGATATCCAATCAGGTGGTTCAAAGTTAGTGAGGCCTTAGTCATAGGTCCTAACTTGGTATTCGATGCCTTAGAGAAAGTTTAGTTTATTAGAGAGAGACTTTGGGCTGATCAGACCCGACAGAAGTCTTATGCAAATGTTCGTAGAAAGGATCTCGAGTTTGAGGTCAATGACTATGTCTATCTCAAGATCTCTCCCATGAAGAGAGTGAAGAGGTTCAGCAATAAAGGAAAACTCAGTACCAATAATATAAGTTCCTGCAGGATTCTCAGTCGCTTCGGTAAGGTAGCTTATGAGCTCGAACTTTAGATCTAGCCTCAGTTCATCCAGTCTTCCATGTCTCCTTTCTCAAGAACTACATAGGTGACCCAGCAGTTGTAGTCCATATACAGAGCATTGATGTTCAGGACAGTCTCTCCTATGAGGAAATTCCATTTGAAATCTTAGACTATCAAACTTGTAGACCGAGGAACAAAGAAGTCCCTCTAGTCGAAGTTCTTTGGTGAAATCAGTCCGTAGAGGGAGCTACTTGGGAAGCGGAAGTAGATTGCATACCAAGTATCCTCACAACTTCCCTGCCAACTCAGATCAAGCTCAAGGTAATAGGTCTCCTTAAGCTTACTCAGTTTCATGATTAGTGTGCATTACTAACTTAGTATTCAGTCTCATGTTCATGTTTCCATGATAATCTTGGTATCAAGTACCACTGCATACTCAGTCTTACATTCATGTATCAGATTAGTTATGTAGTTATGCATCATCTAGGCATTCTTATTGTGAGAAAACTTAGTTCTTCAAAACTTTCAGTTATACATTCATGAGTCAGTTACACATGCATCAGATATATATGTTCAGTATATTAGGTTCAGCTTGTCAGTCATGTCTGTCATGTCAGTTACGAGATCATGTTTTAGTTATTCATGTTCATTTTATTGTTTCCCCTCTCAGTTAGTCTCATTCGAGGACGAATGTTCTCAAGGGGTAGATATTGTAATGCCCATGCTTTTCCTTAGCTTGGAAATCATCTCAAGTATGTTTAAACTTTCTTTGAAATAAGTATTCCTTCTTATACATAGGTTATTTCCATAATTTTCACTTCCTATCACGTGGGAAATTGAATAAGCCTTCCATCGATATATAATTTTCCCAAATCCGACACCCGGGCAAAGAGTTAGGGCCTTTTTAGTAAGACAGTGTCTGACCTGATCCTTTAGCGCATTGCGGCGGTAGCTCAAATGGCAATTGTCAAATTAAAGTGATGCTTTGTGATACTGGTGCATTGTGCCATGGTTCCAGGTTATAAAAGAAGGGGGAAACTTGATGGCTCTGCAACGTGCCATCCCTCTATTTCCTAATTGTCAATTTCTAGTGACACGGCGCAATAACGCCACGTCGCACCAAGGGCCCAATTCGGGAAATTTTCTGAAAACTTAATGACGTGTTCAGGGTTAAAAGGGTCAATCTACCCACCCTATATAAACCTTATAACACGAGATTTAATCCCTAATTCAAAAACTTACACTAAATTTCTCTCAAAAACTCTCAAGAACAAGCCCTAGGATTTTAATAGAAGAGTCAATTTCAAGGAAATTTCACTGTCAATCTTCACGAATTATTAATCTAAGATATGCAGAGTGTTCATCCACGGATCCCTTTCATCCGTGGAGTTCAAGAATCAATATTTAAATTCTAAATTATGTTTGTTTGTGGTGATATGATCATACTCATGTTGGTGTTTGCTATTTGTGCTATAGAATAGTATTTTGATTGTATTTCATGAAGGTTATGATCATGTTAGTTGGAACCCGTGAATTTGGTGGTATAATATAGTGAAAACTTATGAAATACACCTATGCCTTAAAGAGTGCATGCAAGGTGTTTGATAAAATGCCTAAGAAACTAGAAATAATGCAATATAGCTAAATTGTGACTAAGTGAAGGATTCATGATATACCACTATAATGACGTTCATGTTGATATCGAGTCTTATAAATGTTGTTTTATTGTTCATGAACTAGTCTTATGAGATTATTCTATGCGTACCTGTGAATCCTATTTATGTACAAGATGTATGTTAACCATGTACTTCATGAAATTCCCCAAGTCATGATATTATGGAGTGTTGATGTTGATCATGTATTCAAGTCAGTCATTGTGTCCATTTTCTTCCATCAAGTCCTGGGGCTATTCCTACCCAAAAAATATTGTTGTGTTCCTAGAGCCATGCCATGTTGTCATGATAATATCAGTCAATCCATGATCTATAGAACTCAGTCAGTCATGTGACTCAGGAAACCTCAAAAATCTCATGATCTAAGTAAATTCTCAGATGGTAGTACTATTCTGTCGGTCAGTGGAAGTCAGTTACTTAGTCCATGTATAGTCAGTTAAATCATGTTCAGTCTCTTCAGATAGGATTAGAAGTTAGAACCGAGTGATCCCAAGGATGGGAACTCACCTACCAGTTAAGGGTGTGATTCTTAGTAATATCTTTGTGTTCCAGAACTATGTAGCCAGCATAGTTTGAGACATCTTAACCTGATTAGGGTTGATGAGGTGGCTTAACCTGCCAGTTTAGGGTTCCCACCATTCTCATTTGAGTACCTATCAGATAAGGGTCACTCACAGCTGTCCTTACCAGTGGCACGGTATTGACACCCCTTCAGTTGTGGCAGAGACTGGACCCCAACTTAGCTATATGCATTATTGGGGCATGTCGGTTAAACAACCACC
This sequence comes from Capsicum annuum, assembly GCF_002878395.1. Classification (NCBI taxonomy): domain Eukaryota; kingdom Viridiplantae; phylum Streptophyta; class Magnoliopsida; order Solanales; family Solanaceae; genus Capsicum; species Capsicum annuum. The sequence continues at coordinate 143,225,730 of NC_061121.1, read as the reverse complement.
TCCCACAGTTTCAGACTCAGTATTAGTAAAAGAACTTAGACAGTTATTCAGATTTCAGTATACCAGGACTGTCAGATACAGTCAAATTCAATTATAGTACAAAACTCAGATAGTTCCATCAGATTCAGGATTGTCAGGCACGATCGCCCATGTTATCAGAACTACAGTATTAGGCATGATAGTTATAAGTAAACTATGTATTAGCATACAGATCCAACTATCATGTATCAACGATTCCAAGTATTATGTATGCATGTTTGCACTCTCATGTTCATATTAGTCTGTTAGTTAGCATTGTTCATGAATCTAAACACTTTTGCATTAGCCTACCCGACTTGTATACACAGTACTCAAGTTATACTGACATATTTGCGCTATGGTACTTTCTTTTTATGTCACACCATAGGTTCAGAGCCACGAGGCTCAGATCAGTAGTAGCATTCCAGTCACAGAGTTGCAGTGAGTCCTCGTCTATTCGAGGATGATATTATTTTATTTCTGTTCAATTTTGCTAGACGAAGTTAGTTGGAGACATGTTCCTTCTATTCCATATTCAAATAGTAATTAGAGGCTTTCAGATTTAGTTTAGATTTTTGATTCAGCTTTTAGTTGTTTTGGGTATTTGTTACACCGTATGGATGTTATTATTTATTAGATATTCTATTCAGTTGAACCTTATGGACAATTGTTCATGTTTTCTGCATTTTAAAAGTATATTATGCAGTGTACAGGTATAGATATTAGTCATGGGTTAGCTTATGGTCCCTTGGAGTCATAAGCACCATGTAGCATGTTGATTCAGCAAATCGGGGCGTTACATGTAAGCACTGAGTAAACTGATAAATAATGACATATGCGAAAACACCTAATAATGCCATAAGGTTTTGAATGTTGTATATATAAATGATTTCACAAGTCTAAAACATCTACGAGAAATACTAAAACCCAACTAATAATTTTGATAAACTAACTTATTGGCTGAATGTATAAAAAGCCTTTAACTGACTGACTATGAAGTTGATAGGACAAGCCCCCAACTAACTCCACTGACTGTAATAAAGGAATGCTGAAATAACTGAATAAGTGTTAAACTTGTCCTTAAAGGATGGGACTCACCACTAATGTTGCTACTATAACACTGAACTATCTAAGCGCAAGCAGGAAACTATGCGCCCGAACCTATGATATAGTACATCATAGAGTAAAGAAAGTATGTGATCGGTACTTTGAATGTACTTGTATATGAGATGTGGTTAGGCTGAAATTGCATGGGTTAACTGTGCATGAATATAATGACTGGCTGAATAGCAGGAGATAACTAAGTATGAATGCATAGAAACAGAAATATTGAGTATGCAAGACCAAGCATATAATATTTCTAAAATAATTTGTAAACTAAATTACTAAAATCTAATAACTAAATAACTAGAAGTCTGTATGCTATGGTCAAGCAAACCTGAATTGAATTCTGTACTGAACACTAAATTAAGACCGTGCGAGGTATCATCTAACCGACATGCCATAATCTGAGATAATTGGGGGGTAACCTGTAATCCTAGTTAAAATGGTGTTAGTCCCGTTCCACAGGTACTAAAAATGGTTGTGCGGATCCACTCAATTGGTGCCCAGAAAACTAGGGAGCCAGTCCTAAATTGGCGAGTGAACCCTAAGAGAATGCCAGTCCTAAACTGATGGGTGACATCTCAGAGAATATGAGTCCTAAGCTGGTGGGTGACATCTTATAATCCTACATTGGCTACGTAGTTCTGGAACTTAGGGACTGTTTCTAAGGACCCAGTCCTAGCTGGCGGGTGAGTCCTTATACCTAGGTTCGCTCGATGCTAAATCCTGCTCCCAACTGAACTGACACTGATTACTAGAGTGAACTAAGCATAACTAAGCAAACAACTAATCATAAATAACTTGACTAAATGGCAATGCTCATAGTTTATCTGAAATCCTTTTGAAGATACTAAATTTATGTAAACAACTAGGTATCGGGTGTTCATAACCCACCAGCACTAAATGAAAGTAAAAATAAGGACATATAAAAAGCTTTGAAAACCATAAAGGGAAATCATCATTTAGAACCTATCTCCTAGGCATTTCATCAAACACATGGAGATCAAGACTTTAACCCGAGGATGCTTTTAAAAATAAGGAGGTAGCAGAGTATATGACAAAATCATAATATGAGGATTTATTCTGACTCGCATGATAATGACATGGGAACTACAACATTCAAAACATACTATAATACATTCCACTTGAAAACATTCATAATCTTAACTTGAAGTTGAACTAACAAAAGATTCATACAGATAGTTCAACATAATCATGTAAAAACTCATAATTTAGAATCCAAAAGGATTCTGGGACTACATGGGTGAAAAGGTCCCATGGATGAACATCACACATACCTTAAACTCTTAAGCTTAAAAGTGAAACACCAATCTTAATGCTTTATTGAATGTTCTTGAATTGAGGAACTTGAATTCTTGATTTTATTGGAGAAAAGTAACGAAATTTTATGATCTTAGGGTAGGAGAGGGTGTGTTTTTTTAGAGTAAATTGGAGAAGATAGGAAAATAATTCCATAATTGTAGCTTGAAGTCGTGGATTTACAAATTGGGTTGAGGGTAAAAAACATAATTTGCCCTCAAACATTTAAATTCGTAACTGGAATATGGATTAAAGGCTTATAGTGATGCAGTGAAGTTTCCATCGGGATTAATGCTACGACGTGGCCCTATCACACCGACTCTCGAGTTTCCTGATCGAAACAAGACCCAATCCTCATCCGAAATAGCCAAAACTTCCTTAAGATATGCTCCTTACACCCTTGAATAGGAATTAACTTAAAAACTAACATCTCGAGGTCAGGAAGACCAATTTAAAAATCGGTGAAGGTAAGAGGCCAAAAATATGACTAAGTCCCCAACACTTGGTGAAATTTTTAGGTTTTAAGCTTCTTATGCATGAAACGAGAATCTAAAATGAGCAAAGAATAATATGGAGTATTATAATATCTCCCACTTGGGAACATTCATCCTCAAATGTGACTGATTAGGTTGAGAGTACAGAAGGAACTGAGATCATATACTAAACATGCATAACTGAAAGCTTGATTACGTGACTGAGTTTAAAACATGATACGTGAACTGAATATAATGAACTGAACTAATTCCTTGAATATATGCAATGACACAAGAATAGTTATAAGGCTGAGATAAAGACGACAGAGTCATCTTATGAGTAACCATTACCTCAAGATGGATCTAGTTTTGTGAAGAAAATTTGAGAGGTTTAGGACATGAAAACTCGAGGTATTACAACATCTCCTATTTGGGATTGTTCGTCCCATATAATGATACTAACTTGGCTAAAATACTAAGAAAACACTAAGATAATGCACAAGGCACTTATGAATTGAATCATGACTGAATGTATAAATCTGAATCATGATGCATGAACTGAACTGAATTCATAATTTACTTGGAGGTAAACAAACTATTTCTTGGAATTGCAATATTCTTGAAACTTCTAATAGTAAAACTAGATCTGAAGATGTAAAAAACATATGAACTTGTCTGTCTAACTGTTAAACTGAATTGCTAGCTATAGAAATTGAATTATACTGAAAGTTTATACTCAGCTGAAGTATTTCTTCAACACTCTTTCTAAGAAGTTACAATAAAAGTAGGAAGTAAAGAACTTGGGCATGATCTGAATAAGATATATGAGTAAGGAATCTTAATATGGCTTTGACTCTGTAACATCGAACATAGGCCTATGAAACATAAAATAGAATTGATATGCCTTAGACAATACAATTGCAACTCTCAAGCTTAGACATACTCCTTAAATACTCCCTCAACTATACATTCTCTTCAAAATCATACTTCACTTGTGGCTACTGAAAATATTCATGAGGGCACTAATAACGCTATCTACTAAAGGATGAGCTGAACTGAATTCTCTCACTATGTTCAAGCCTACTCGAATCTACAAAGTGCACCCATAACACTATAATACTAGTCAAAATCATGAATTCAATACACCCTATATTTTCACCACTTCTCATCTCAAGAATAACTTTCTTACAACTTCAACGACTAAATTCAACCTCTTACTAGGAATGCAGTAATGCATAATACACCCATTCACTTATATACACTAACATGACGTTCAAGCCTATCATTATAACCACACATGAAATTCTTGGCAAATAACCTATCAAAGCATCTTTTATGTACTCTCTAATACTTCTATCATTAACAACATCCATTTGATATTCTTAAGAAAATCACACACAAAATTTCAACTATCTATGACATATATCAAAAACTTGCCCTCAATCTTACTCCAAACTTAAAACCTTAGATCAAACAAGCATACAACAATCTTTCCCCACTATGAAATATTTACTCTCTCCCATCTAAACAACTATTTATCACCACTACCATGCCATAAGAATAGGTTAGTAAAAGGTTAGAGCGTGAGGACATGAAGCATGAAAGAATACTATGCATAACTTGGATTCTTAATTAAGGCCTGAGGAGTAGAGTATCAAAAGCATGAATTTCAAGGAGATCTAAACTGAGGATATACATGACATACTCTAAATTTCACTGATTACTATAACATACCATGAGTTCTGGGAACTGAGCATATTGTAAAGCATGGGTACCTAAACCATATGTTGTATGACCTGAGTTTAGAGTTCATAAATTTTATGGAATATTATTTGTACAGTTGAGCAATCTGAAACTCCTTATACTATGAACTGGAAGCATAGATAATTCCATGGAAGGTGCATGAATTTGAGCTATGATCAAGGAACTAATATTTAAGGCATGAATATATATCGTGATAACTAAAGTAAAAATACTGAAATAAGAATGAGTTGGGCATCATTCTCTCTTACTACTACTCTACAACTTACTGGCATCACTAATGGAATCTAAGAGCCTGACTTGGTTACTTATTCTATCATCTCCGCCTTAGCTATAAGCCATCACTCTAAGTCTGCGGAGCCTTTTTGATAAACTCTAAATTGAACTATACCCATTCAAGATTCAAACTTAGATTCTAACATGTAAATTGGATATTCCCAAACTTGTAATGAACCTTACGATCTTCCTTCATAGTCTACTAATTTCACACCTCTAAACTTATATTTTCCCTAAACCATAAGAATTACCATTAAATGTAAACATCTGACATCATTATCTTATAGCCCATAACTTAGTTTGTAAGAACGTCAATTATTAAATTATTAGCCTCATTCAAACTTAGAAACTCAGGTGTACTATATAAGCGCGCCCACACCATCATACTTAACTTCAAATCACTAAACATAAATTCTTATATACACTATTTCAAGCATTATGGTTCATATATCATACAACTAACCCTATGGATACAAAATCTACTAAATTTAGATAACACTATCCCCACTCTACAATTGTTAAACTTCTAGGTTCATGCTTCAAACTCAAGATCATATGTTTTCATAGGATTCTAAGAAGGGATTTGAAAGCACATCCCTTAGATATCATCTTTCTTGCTCTAAGATATGAAATGATCTAACCCCTAAGCACTGAGATACTATCCCTCCACTCAATAATTACTTCATTAGGAAACTAAAAATGAATGACTCTATTCCTATAGTCAATTGAGAAATAACATGAGTGGAGCCAATCTATACCAAGATGACATCAAAATTAGTCATATCTAACTCCACAAGATCTACTAAAGTGATTTTTTGAGATACTATAATCAGGCAATTTCTATATACTCGTCTAGCTGTAATTGATTTACCCACTAGGGTAGATACTGAGAAAGGCTCTGCTAATATTTCTGGATTGACACCGAAATGACAGTTATATAAAGAGTCACAAAAGAAAGTAAAGCTCTGACATCTAATAAAACATAAACATTAAGATGAACAACCTATAATGTTTCTGTAACCATATTAGGAGAAATTTACTGATCATGTTGGGACTGAAGAGCATACAATCTATTCTAGCATTAACTACTTGTGGCATTGGAAATGGTGCCTTACTGAGCTGGGTAACCTGCTGGTGCTAATGGCATATTATATAGGCCTTGCTGACTAGCCCTCAGGCAAAAACTAACCTTGTTACCTGGCTTTCTATATCCAAAACACATACCACTACTATCCCTACACACACTCTGATGATTCCTACCAGACCTCTCATAGAGCGGATTAGTACGACCACTGTTCGTGCTACTCTGAGGTGGAGAACCTAGTGCTCTATCGCAATTATCATTCTAAAACTTTGGCACTGGTATACTAGCTGAAGGAGTTAGGGCTAATAATTTTTGACAAAACTTAGAATGGTTACCACTCTCTGACCCTGACTTAAAATTACCTATTTTGGCCCTCTTTTCTCTCTCATTTTCTCCCTGCGCTTCTCTTCCCTACTCTGATGAGAATAAACTATTAGCCTAGATAGTACAACAACTTATTGATCATTCTGAACAACTACTGAATGAGCTAAGGTAGTAAAAGTAGCTCTGAATTTAGAGTAAGAGACATGTTAATTCCAGGGATCTTCCTAAACAAGAGAATATATGGGTTGCTTCCCGTTCCTTCTTCCATTATTTCTTTTGGGAGGCATTGTATATAAATATAATGAAGGATGAGTTATAAAAAGAGTTTTAAATTAAGCTTATTTGCATTCACATGACATAAATACTAAAAGAAGGGAAACTTTTACTAAAAAGTCTTGTAACCTCTAGTCAATAAATATGGCTTGCTTTACACCCATGAACAAGACTCTACTTAACCTGGCTTTCAGACTCCCTAGGATAGTGTAAAACTTTAGGATCTAATACCAAGTTTTGTCATGACTCAAGGCTACCCCTTAGTCGCGACAACGGTGCTTATAGTCACAAGTGACACTAAGCTAACCCATGAGTTGGTATCTACTATGAGTACAGAGAAAACTGTTAAATAAAGACATATGCAAAAATAACTAATAATGACATATGGTTTTAAATGTTGAATATACAACTAAATTCGCAGGTCTAAAACATCCGTGAGAAATACGAAAATCCAACTAATAAGTTTGATAAACTAACTGACATTCTGAATGTCTAAAAGGCATTTAACTGAACACTGTGGATTTAATGGGACAAACCTCCAACTAACTCCAACTGCCTGTAATAAAGGAAAACTGAAATAACTGAATGTAAGACAAACTCATTCTCAAAGTATGAGGACTCACCACTACTATAGCTGCTGTAACGCCAAACTATCTAAGTGCTGTCTGCAAACTGTGTGTCTGAACCTATGATATAATACATCATAGAGTGAATAAAGTATAAGATTAGTACTTTGAATATACTGGTATATGCGATAAGGTTAGGCTGAATTACTTGGGTTAACTATGGATGAATATAATAACTGGCTGAATAGTATGAGATAACTGAGTATGAATGCATAGAAACTAAAATACTGAGAATGCAAGACCAAAAATATAATATTTTTAAACTAATCTATAAACTGAATTACTAAAATCTGATAATTGAGTAGCTGGAAGTTTGTATATTATGGTAAAGAAAACTTGAACTGCATTTTGTACTGAACACTTAAGTGATATTATAGGAGTTATCATCTAACCGACATGCCCTAATCTAAGTTAATTAGGTTCCAACCTATAACCCAGTTGAAATGGTGTCAGTATTGTGTCATGGGTACTAGCAATGGCTATGTGGATCCACTCAACTGCTGTCCGAAGGACTAGGGAATTAGTCCTAAACTTGTGGGTGACCCCTAAGATAATGCCAGTTCTAAACTGGAGGGTGACATCTCAGAGAATGTCAGTCTTAAATAGGTGGGTGATATCTCAGAGAATGTCAGTCTAAAACTGGCGGGTGATATCTCAGAGAATGTCAGTCTAAAACTGGCGGGTGATATCTAATAATCCTACCCTGGCACTACATAGTTCTGGAACTTAGGGACTACTGCTAAGATCACAGTCCTAGCTTGCGGGTGAGCCCCCATCCCTAGGTTTGCTCAGTGCTAAATCCTATTCCTAACTGAATTGACACTGATTACTAGACTCAACTAAGCTTATTTGAGCAAAAAGTTGATCATAAATGACTTGACTAAATGGCACTGCTTTTAATTTCTTTGAAATTATTCTAAAGATACTGAATTTATGTAAACAACTAGGTATCGAGTGTTAATAATACACCAGCACTAAATGGAAATAACAATAAGGACATATAAAAGCTTTGAAAACCATATTGAGAAATCATCATTGAAAACCCATCACTTAAGGCATTTCATCAAACACATGGAGATCCATACTTCAATATGAGGAAGTTTTTAAACATAAGGAGATATCATGAGTACATGACAAAATCATACTTTGAGGATTTACTCTGACTTGCATGATAATGAAATGGAAACTACAACATTCAAAACATACTATAATCCATTCCACATGAAAACATTCAAATGTTAACTTGAAGTTTAAATAACAAAAGATTCATGAAGATAGTTTAACATAATCATGTAAAAACTTATAATTTAGAATCAAAAAGGATTCTTGGACTCTATGGGCAAAAAGGGTCCATGGATGAACATCACACATACCATAAACCCTTAAGCTTGAAAGAGAAACACCAATATTTATTCTATCTTGATTGTTCTTGAATTGGGGAACTTGAATTCTTGGTTTTCATAGAGAGAAAGTAATGGAATTTTATGATCTTGGGGGAGGAGAGGGTTTGTTTTTGAGTGGAAATTGGAGTAGATGGGCAAATAATTCCCTAACTGAAGCTTTATGTCGTGGATTTATGAATTAGGTAGTGGGGAGAAGACATAATTTCCCCTAATATATTTAAATTTGTAACTGGAATGCAAATTAAAGTCTCACTGCGATGCAGTGAAGGTTCCATCAAGATTAACACCGCGACGCTACCCTATTGCGCTGACTCTCGAGTTTTACGATCCAAACATCATCCAATCCTTATTCATAAATTTCAAAACTTCCCCAAGACTTTCTCCTTAAAAACCTAAACATAAATTAACTCAAAAACCAACATCTCGGGTTTGGGAAAACCAATTGAAAAATCTTCAAAGTTATGAGGCCAAAAATATGACTAAATCCCCAACACTTAGTGAAATTTTCAGGTTTTAAGAATTCTATGCATGCAACTAGAAGCTAAACTAAGCTAAGAATAATAAGGGGTATTACACTAAGCGTTATGGCTCAATAAGTTTATTCATATGCTTTATACTCTATGTTTATGATTTGTAGTCTTAAGTTTTACTCAAGTTCAAGGTGAGTTATTTACGTTTAGCATGCATAGTTTGAAAGCTTATATATATTCAACATTGTTTTACTTATGCATTCACCCACACATGCTTAGTACATTCCAAAAGTACTGATCCACATAATTATGGTCTCATTTCCAGTAGCACGAGTGACTTCAGCATCATTACTTGCATCCTGATGGTTGGTAAGTCCTCATAGTTTAAGGACCCAATCTTTTAGAATTGGGTTTTCTTTGATGGAAGTACTTTAGAAATTGATTTCAGTATATGTATGGGCCAGCTGGGACCTTTCCCAGTGGCTCTCAAGTCTATCATAGAGGTTTGTCAGACTACATGTAAGCTTAAGTTAAAGAAGATTATGTAAAGATTTCTAGGTTAAAGATTCACTTTAAGTTATGAGATTGTTTTTCTTTTGTTTTCTTCTTATGTTTAACATCCTTACTATAAGAGTTCTGAAATGTAAAGATATCATGGGTTAGCTTGGGTCTACTCATATTCCTAGGTACTGTGTGATGTCTAGGGGGTACTTTTGGGGAATTACATATCCCCCTTTGGCAGCATGAAAAAGAACAAATAGATAACTCCAAGAGCAACCAAAATAGGAAAGCAAGCAACAAGTAATGGAGGCAATCAAACTAAGGTAAGCATAAAATAAATAAAGTTTTTAGGGGTGGACACAAGTGATGTACCCCTTTATAGATCCAAAATAAGAGGACAGACCCTCTAGGAATTAAAAGTATTTGTCTAGAATGGCTTAACATTTCTTGAGGAAATAGGTGAGAGTATATACATATTGTGACAAAAACATTTATTAGAGCGTTCCATATTCTTAGAGAAGTTTGAATAGGAATTCTGCATAGAGATATTAAGCTTATTTTGGGAGGAGTTGGCTTCAATCTTAATAGAGTAGACTTTCTTAAATAGCTTGTTGAAGATCTTGACTCCTTCCTACTTCATACTATCTAGAACAACATGCACCTTTCCTTTATCTATGTTAGTGTCTTTTTGTTGTTTAAACTTAGTGAAAGACTCCTGGAGACTCATAAAATTTTATTATATGCCTTGCAGATGCTCCTTTACCTCTTTTATTTCTTTCAACAATGTAGAGTTAGGATTGTAATAGACTTACCAATTGTAGGGAGATAAGACTTGGCCTTTACCGAGTCCTTTTTACACTATTCACTCCAAACCAGAGCATAGCCCATGCCAACAAAGGTTTTGGAGTCATATATGGTGGAAACTTCAACAATAAGATTACCTAAGAGTTCAATTGAGTAATAGTACAAAATATGAGTAATTAACAAACTATCTGAAAAACTAGGTAAATCATAAGGGTAGGATATACTCTTCTCTAACATGTACTCACAAAATAACATTGCCCAGTTAATTTTGTATCATTTAACCAAGCAATACAGAATGAACACATCTTGAAAAGTAACATTACTCGAGGATCCTTTTTGAAGGATCATAGTAGTAGAAATTATGTGAGAAATAATTTTGTGTTTAAAGCACAAATACAAAGGTCCAAAATTGGATAGATTAGCATCCGATTCAGCAACAACAACCTTTGCCTCCTCAAACTAGCTTTATAATTTTTAGTGCCAGTTTTATTCATGAAGGGGACCATTCCAAAGAACTTAGTATCAAACACTTTTTCAAATAAGAAATCATTCAAAATGATTCTTGTTCCTAACACATGGGTCTAAAGTTCATCGCTATCTTTTAAGAGTAGAGTTTAGAATAAAATACATTAATTGTATCCTCATAAAAGTCTAATCCACAAAGATAAAATACCGTCAATAAATCTTGGGCCTTACACAAAGTTCTTACATTATATTTAGAATCTTTCAACTGTTGAAGATTAACAACTCTTCCTGGCACAATTAAGTTATTCCTGAAAATAACAAACTTCTCTTTGTGGGAAGTTGTCCAAACCTATGCATGTCTTCTACAGAAAGAGTTTCCAAAGAGCTTGACTGAGTTTTGGGGTAGCAGAATGGAGAGAATGGGAAGAGGATTCTTTGGAGGAGCCGAAAATGATGATAGTTATTAATTACACATAGAAAATTATTAGTGGGAGATTTAGAAGGGTAAGCCATTGATCTAATTTTAGGAATGAGGAGAGGGATGAGAGAGACAAAGAAAAAAAGGGTTTTTTATCTTTATGAAAGGGTGGTTAAGAGGCTGAAGTTAAAGGGATGGGTTATAAGAGGAGGAAAAAAGTAAGAAAAAATATAGGGTTTGAGTCAACACACAGGGATATAAGGGTAATAATTAAGGGAACTCATGTACACAAGGTAAAAAAATTGTATTGTGTAAGAAAAAAGTATATGTCAATTAATTTTCATTAAAGAACATAATCCTAAGTTTTCTTAGAGAAAGGAAAAATCATTGTCAAGCAAGGGTTTTGTATAAATATCAGCAAGTTGATTTTCTGAATAAACAACATTTTGAACAAAGTCACCATTTTCAACATGATCACAAATAAAATAATGCTTGATATCTATATGCTTATCCCTAGAATGATTCACTCTATTTTTAGGGAAGCTAATGACACTGGTATTATAACACATAATAGGCATCGATTCAAATGATAAATCAAAATCAATTGATTCAATATCCATGATATTTCTGTACCATAGTTACCAATAGCAATGTATTCAGCTTTGGTGGTTCATAAGCCAACCAATGTTTGTTTCTTGTTGTGTCATAAAATTATGGCATCCCCAAGAATTTAATAAGTCCTACTAGTGCTTTTACGATCAGTTGTATCACCTGTAAAGTCAGCATCTAAATAGACCATTAATCCAAAGTTTAAGGAGTAGGAGTACCATAATATGATATTCTAAGTTCTAATGAGACAATGATTAGCAAATAATCTATTTAATGACAGTCAGGTGGGACTCCTTGGGAGCTGACTAAAATCTCGCATATTTGCAAATACTAAACATAATGTCTGGTTTACTCACATTCAAGTAGATTAGAGACCCTATTATTCCTCTATATGTCTCTTTATTAATTTATTTTCCAAATTTATTAGAGTCGATATTTGTTGAGGGTCTCATAGGAGTTCCAAAAGCTTTTCCATTTTCCATGCCAAATTTTTTAGTGAGGTCCTTTGTGTGTTTGGTTTGACTGATGAAGGTTCCCTTTGGAATTTGCTTGATTTGTAGTACCAAGAATAATGTGAATTACCCCATGAGACTCATTTCAAATTATCTTTTCATAAGATTTGCAAAATTTTTGCATAAAGAGGTGTTAGGACTACATAAAATAATATCATCCACATAGATTTCTACGATAAGCAAGCAAAAGTTCAATTTTGAGTAAAAAAGTAGTATTTATTTTACCTCTGTCAAAGATATTATTTACCAAAAAAGTACTTAATCTCTCATACCAAGCTTTAGGATATTATTTGAGACCTTAGAGTGCTTTTGAGACATCTACATTAATGAAACCATTTAAAAAGCACTTTTAACATTCATTTGATATAGCTTAAAAATTTTAAAGGTAGTAAATTCAAAAAGAATGTGAATTGATGCCAACTTGCTACAAGAGCAAAGGTTTCATCATAGTTATTACCTTCCTATTGGGAGTAGCCTTGAGCTACTAACTTGGCCTTATTACTGATGACCTTACCTTCTTTGTTCACTTTATTTCTTTAGACCTATTTAGTTCCAAAAACTAAGAAATTTTTTGGTCTTTCAACAAAATTCTAGACTTGATTAATTTCAAATTAATCTAGCTTTTCCTTTATTCTAAAACCGATAATTCATCTTTTAGGGCCTCATCATCCTTTTTAGGTTCAATTTGAGATACGAGGGCCTAATGCTTGCTTCCTTAGGAAGAATCTTATTTGTATCTAATCATTTTGATTTCCAATGATGAATTTATTTGGAAAGATTGCATTGTGTCTCCAATCTCTTGGAATGTTCATTTTTGATGAGTGAGTGACTGGAGCTGACTCTGGTGAAGCAGTAGTCGACTCAGAGTTGGCTAGCTTTGGTCCTTTCTTAGGAGATGTTTTGTGTCGGGATTCATTCACTTATTCCTCATCAAAATCCAAAGTCATAGCAGTGGAATGAGATTCATTAAAACTATATGCATATATTCTTTAACACACAGAGTTCATTTATTAAAAGATCTATATGTATTGCTAGTGTGAGAGTAACCAAGAAAAATACCTTTGTTAGTTCATGGATCTAATTTTTCCAAATTATTCTTACCAATGTCGTGGATGAAGCATTTGTATCCAAACGAATAAAAATAGCCGATGTTTGGCTTCTTTCTTCTCTACGTCTCGTAGGGGGTCATTTTATGGATAGGTCTAATGAGTCATCTATTGAGAATGTGACATGTCATGCTTACTTTCTCTACCTAGAATTGATCAGGTAGGTTTTGTTCGAGTAGCATAGTTCGTGCAGTTTCTTGAGGGATCTATTTTTCCATTTGACCATGCCATATTATTGAAGAGATCGGGGAAAGGAGAAGTTTTTATAGTAACCATTTGAGCATAGTAATCTTTAAAGGATTTGTTTTCAAATTCTCCACCATAATCACTATGAACATAAGTGATGAAATGCCTTTCTTCTCTTTGTACTTTTCTACAAAAGATCTCAAAATCATTAAAGGCTTTATTTTTATGAGTAAGAAACATCACACAGGTGAAATAAGAATAATCATCAAATATAACAAACATATCAGTTTCACCAATACTTGCAGTTTTCGTGAGGAGGTTTAGTAGTGCTGATGATGTCTTTGACTTTGAATGATGTCTAAGTTTATTTATCAAGTTGGAAAGCATCATAAATGTGATCCTTTTAAAACTTTAATTTTGGAAGACCATTCACCAATTCAAGTCTAGAAAGCTTTTTAATGGCATGCATACTGGCATGTCCAGGTTTTCTATACCACAACCAGTGTCAATGATTTGAGCAGTAAGACATGTAAAAATAGCAAAATTAGTATTATTCAAAATGAAATTATTATCTACACGATCGCCACTGAGAGCGATTTTTCTTTTTCGTGATTAATGGAGCAATTCTTAGCATTGAAAGATATGCTAAATCTTAAACCACACAACTGAATGATGCTTAATAGATTGTGTTTGAGTCCATCCACAAGATAAACTTCAATGAGCTTGCATGACGAGCTGAGCTTGATAGAGCCAACTCCTATGACTTCCCCTTTGAAATTATCACCAAATCTAACTGATCCACTTTCAAATTTCCTTAGAGAGCAAGTGTTTCTTTCTTTTTGATCATGTTCTGGAAAATTCGCTTTCTACTACCTATATCATTTTCTAGTAATTTTTGCAGACATGTTCCTATAAAATAAGAGAATTAATTTTCTTTAGGTACCTATCACGACCCGAGGCTACCCCTAGTCGTGACACGATGCTTAAGGACATGAATGACCCCAAACTAACCCATGATCTGGTAGCTGCTGTAAGCACGAAGTAAAATGATAATAAAGTTTCATATGCAGAAATTGAACTGATCTAATTACTGTCAAGGTGGGATAATGAAACAAACACCAATATGTATGAATTACTGATAAAAGATACTTAAAACAAATCTGAATATCTTAACATTAGAATATCTAAAACACCTAGTTTGAAAGCTCTAAGACATATGGAGTTGATGGGAAAACCCCCCAAATAACACTAAGTGAATGAAATAAAAGAAATTCTAATAGTAACTAAACATAATTTTTTCTTGATAGATGAGGACTCACCACTACTTCTACTGAACAGATCTGAGTTAGCTAATGGAGATTAGGGAACTGAGTATTCGAACCAATATTATGAAATCAATATAGTTCAAAAGAAAGTATGCGATCAATACTTTGAATGTACATGTATGTAAGGTAGGGTATAACTAAAATACATGCGAGCACTAATCATGGATGCATGAACATGTACAAAGAATGCAAGACCAAGTAAATCATTAACTAAGATAATTTTTATAACAAGAGTAGCTGAATGTCTGATAACAATATACTTGGTCAGGAAAACCTAATCTGATACAGTCTAAATACTAAACTGAGACTGTGGTATCTAACTACAACTAATATGCCCCAATCTGAGCTATCAGGGTACCAACACATGGCTGATGATATGGATCCATAATCCTGATGTCCCGAAGGACAAAGGTGTTATGCCTAGATGATGGGGGACCCCTCTTAATCTACAATGGTGCCATATGCCTGGAACTTAGGGACTATTACTAACAACTCACGCCTAACTGACGGGGAAGTCCCCATCCCTGCATTTTCTCAGTACTAAGTATTGCTCCCAACTGAATGACACTGGCATTATTAATTGTTTAACATAACATGGTACCATACTGATACTTTCTCAACTTGAACATGATAATTTATTTATGATAATAAAATCATGGTCTGATTGCCTTGTTACATGAAAATGAAAAAATATAAGAACACATAGATATTGGTTGTTTTTATCTCACTAGCACTGAATGACACTTTAAATATGATAACATCATTTAAAATACTGGTAGAAAGTCATAATTTAGAGACCCAAGCATAGCATATTTCACTAAATTGATGGAGGTCGTGATCTTTAAGTTTGGAGATATAATAAACTTGGGAGGATAACATGATCACATGGTTTAATGAATTGATAAGTTAACATGGTTTCAACTATAAATAACATGGGTGATTGGAATTTAAAGAATAAACAACATAATTCACTTAGGAAACTTATTGAAATATCTTGATATCAAAACTACTAAGAAAACATAGATTAAGTTCATAATTAACACTGATATTTCAAAAAAAAAGGATAAGAAATTCATACTTGAACAAAAAGGAATTTTGGGACTCAACGGGTGGAGGGAACCCATTGATGAATACCTCACATACCTTAATTACTTGAATTCTTGAAGAATAATCATGGAATAGGAATTTAAATGCTTGAACCCTTGAAGAGAAACTTGAATTTTACATTTTTGGGAAAGGGGGATGAGTTTACATATGATAACTGATGGAGAATGGAGTAATTGATGCATCTCTTTGGGTTTTAATTTGTCCACTAGGCATTTGGGGTGAGAGTGAAAGAACAAAATGCCCCTTAGACCCTTAATTAAGAATGCAGGAAAATATAGCCTCCTTGCCACGGAAGCTATTATGGAGGCTAGCCTCCGTAGCATAGAGGTTATTATGGAAACTAACCTCCATGGAACTGGAGGCTATCACAGAGATCCATCCTCCGTGAAACGTCCGAAATGCAGAGGCATTCTGCCTTTGAGTTCCAAAAACACCCCAAACCTATTCTAAAAATTTAAAAACTCTCCCAAATGACCCTTTTAATACCCCTAAACATATTTCAACTCAAAAATCTATGTTTTACTCGAGAAGGACAAAAATAAAATGTTCGCATTCTTGGGGTCTTAAAATGGCTAAGTCTTTTGTACTTACTGAGAATTTAATGCTTTGGACCCCTGTAAACATGCGTCTAGGATCTAGAAACATGTCTAGAATTTTTCATAGTATTACAATACCTACCGTTGGGATCATTCCTCGCCAAATTAAACTTGTTATCTAAGATTGATAATTGAATACTTATGAGCTGAATCATGATTGGATAAGTGAATCAAAATAATAATACATGGACTTAGCTGAATTCATGAATGCATAAAATGACATAAAGATGGTTGGATAGCGGAGAAAGAAAAAGAGAGAATCAATTTAAGATAAACCATTACCTCAAACTAAATCTAAATTACTAGAGAAAAGATGGGAATACTTGGTTCACATATTTGCCTCTTCTTCCCAAGTGGCTCAATCAACGGACTAATTTCTCCATACATCTTAACCAAGGGAACTTCTTTATTCCTCAACCTATGAATATAACGATCAAGGATCTCTACTGGGACTTCTACATAAGAAAGGATATCTTTCACATCTACACTCTCTAAAGGAACAATAAAAGTTGAGTCATCAATACATTTCTTTACCAAAGAGACATGAAACACTAGATGTACTAATGCAAAATCTGCAGGCAACTCTATCTCATAAGCTACCTTCCCAAAATGGCTCAAAATTCTATATGGGACAATATAGTAGGGACTGGGCTTCCCTTTCTTGCCAAATTGCTTCACCCCTTTCATGGGCAAAATTTTCAAATAAACCAAGTCACCAACATCAAACTCAAAATCTTTTCTCCTTACATTTGCATAAGATTTTTATCGGCTTTACGTTGTCTTTAGCCTTTCACTAATCGAATAAAATTTCTCCATTTCCTGATAAACTAAATCAGGCCCTATCAAAGTAGCATCACCTACTTCAAACTAACCAATAGGAGATCTACATCTCAATTTATAGAAAGCCTTAAACGGAGCCATTTAAATGTTAGAGTGATAACCATTGTTGTAGGTAAACTCAATTAAAGGTTAGTGGTTATTCCAACTACCCTTAATGTCGATACAGAAGTCCTTAGTATGTCCTCTAATTCTGAATGGTCCACTCTACCGGACCATCTATCTAAGTATGAAAAGTTATATTGAGATTCACTTGCATACCAAGACCCTTCTAAAGCATCGATATTAAATCTACACAAACTAGTGATCACCCTATCCTTGCCATCGGAGTAGGAGTATCGATATTAAATCTACACAAACTAGTGATCACTATATAAATCAGCCTCAGGCTTACTCCTACGGGGGCACGTAGTTCTAGTAAAGTAAGGTCACTTTATACCTCCCACTCGGTGCTAAAGATTTCTCCCGGACTTAGCTCAGATTATTTTAAAGACAATCCACAACAAATCAATTTCAGTAATATGTAAATATACATCGGGAGCCATCATGCTTCCCATCTATCAAAATCAACCACATTGTGGAATTCTTTCACACTCAAGTTCAAAACAACTCCATTAAGACCAAAAGGTCAAGTCATTCAAAATATCTCAAATATTCAACATCAACGTGCTTATAACACACACTTTCTAATAAAAACACAATTTCCAATGGGGATTCACGACTCAAATATCAAAATCATGAGAAATATCATTCAAGATTCATGCTTTATATCACCACACATGTAAATTCATCTTTCAAAATCATAAACATCAAGATTTCATAATAATCATCATAAGATATGGGTTCATGCTTCAAATTCATAAAAATCAAATAAAAATCATGCCTTTGTAAAGAAAATTACTTTTGGGCACAAGAACGAAAGAGAGTTCTTGTTGAAAAACCCCACATACCTTGAATGATGAACTTCAGATCGATACTCATTTTTGAGATGTTAATCGTTCCTTTGAATGATGGTTTATGGAGTTCTTGAACTAGGAAATTGGAAACTTGAATAAATTTGTAGAATTAATGGTGAACTTTGGAGGTTCTTGAAGTTGCATGTAGGAGCTTAGGGTTTTCTTTTTGAGAGAGTTTGATGAAATATAACATATAATGCTTCTAATAGGATTTAATATAGGGTTTGGATGGATTTTGGGTGAGGGGGAATGACCAAAAAGCCCCTAAACAACAAAAAAAATTCTCTAATTTATCCTTTGGTGGACTATTTTGATAGTATGAAGTAGATCAACCATAACGTTTTACTCCGATATTCAAATTGGATGAAATTAATTTCATTAGAAAGAGGAATCGCAAAGCTTTCTATTGATATATAGTAGATCACCCAGATCATTATGTACAAGGAGTTATGATCATTCAAATTTGGAGCAAAAATACGCCAGGCCTCAGTACTTTTTCCTGCACATTTTACTGTCATGGTTTGATCGGAATGTTCATAACTGATCGCTCGGGTGTCTGTTTTGGATGATAATTATATCGTTGGAAAGCTTATTCGATACTCTACGCAATGGTGGGTCATAATCTAAGATATTTCAGATGAAAAACTTATAATTCATTTTAAAAGATAGAACCCAACACGTTTACGCAAAAAATTTCAATGAAAAATTTTCCGGGGTATTACATAAACTCCATAAAGATAATGCCTCCAAATATGTAAGACAAAGAAAACTACTACTAACTCAAGATCATATGTTGGGTAATTCTTCTCATGGGAGTTAAGTTGTCTAGAGGCATGACTATGACCTTACCTCTCTACACTAACACATAACCAAGACCAACTCTAGAAGCATCACAATAAAATACAAACCCATCTGTGCCATCTGGTAAATTCAAGAGTGGAGCAAAAGTAAGTTGAGTCTTCAACTCTTGAAAACTCTTCTCGCAAGAATCTGACCATTGAAATTTGACTTTATTCTAGGTTAATCGAGACTTTGAAAAATAAATAGAATAAAACACTTTAACATACCATCTGTAGTAACCATCTAAACCTAAGAAACATCTGATGTCTAGTGGAGAGATGGGTCTAAGCCAGTTTCTTACTACTTTGATTTTTCAATGATCAACTCAAATGCCAGCACTTGAAATAATATTACTAACGAAAGCTACTGATCTCAACCAGAATTCACACTTACTAAACTTAGCGAATAATTGGTGATCCTTAACGGTCTACAATACTATCCTTAAATGGTTTTCATGATCACTCTCACTATAGAAATAGACAAGGATGTTATCTATGAAGACAATGACAAACATATCTAAGTACTTCTTGCACACCTTGTTCATTAGGTCTATAAAAGTTGCAAAAGAATTTGTAGTCCAAAAAACATAATGAAACATCCAATGTTCTGGTCCTTAGAAATTTCCTGGGTTTTGAACTCACTAACATCATACGACTAGAGGTCAGTAGACATATGCTAAGGTAATAGTGAGGTGACCCAAATTTTAGGTTTTCCAGTATTGGTGGATGAGTTTCAAGTGCGGGTACGACTTAGTGGGTATGATCCATATGGTAAGTAATGGGTCATTGGGTTGGGGTTTCCTTTACTTAATATAAAACTTGGTAACTTAAGTAGGATCTAAGTATGAGTGGCTCAGAATGAGAGATAAGGTGGGTTACAAGTCGTACTATTTACTTGTATGTTAGATAGTGTCCAAATCCCCCTTTGATTCTATTCTTTGGTGGGTATAGGTTAAGGGTACAAGTTGTATACTTAGGTACAAGTGGACCTTAGTGGTCATAGATTGGTCAGTGTTGAGGGTCTTAGGGATGCCTATAGTACGAGTGGTGGGTACCACTCATATGGTAGGGTATAATTGAGGGAGGGCGGTTGGTCGTACCTTCCTATGAAAACTTATACAGTTTAAGTTCGGGGTATTCAGGATATTTCCCCTTATAACTCCTTGGGACCCCATGACATAAAACACCATTTTCGGGGCTTCATTAACCTTTTTGCAATCAATTAAACACTATAAACTCTCTCCAATCTCTCTCAAGTCTCTTGGGTCAAAAAAGGCTAGGGTTACATCAATAGGATCAACTGGGTCTTGCAAGGGTGGTTTTTTTTCATCTTCTTCACTATCTAAGTCATGTTAATCCTCCCTTATTGTTATTTCTAACTAAAGGCATGTTTCATGAATTGTTTTCATGGCATAAATTGTGATAATGTTTGGGTTTTGAAATATACTTTGGGGTTTTGGTTATAATGGTTGGTTATGGTTTTCCCATGTCTTTTACTTATGGTTTTGATATTATAAAGGTGGATTTAATATGTGGTTTCAAGGGAAGGGTTAATTTGTACTTGGATTTGACTTTATAAACTATATGCCCCCAATGTGTTTGATAAAATCCCTATAAGAATGCTTTGTTACAAAATTGTATTTTTAATGAAATTATTGCATGGTATAACTTGGTAATAGAACTATAATTGGTTTGGATGGTTTTAAATAGTTAAATGATAAGGTATTGGTGTTATGGTTTGGTGTAATTGAAAGCCTTACAAAGTATGTGGGAATCTCCCAAGCAAACTTAATAATGTAGTGTATGGGTACATGGGAAT
Organism: Capsicum annuum; assembly: GCF_002878395.1. Lineage (NCBI taxonomy): Eukaryota > Viridiplantae > Streptophyta > Magnoliopsida > Solanales > Solanaceae > Capsicum > Capsicum annuum. The sequence goes on along the minus strand of NC_061121.1, from coordinate 143,204,518 downwards.
CCTATTTTCTGTAAAAGGGTTAGATAAGGACATTGCTTGTAATCTATAGTCAGTATGATGATACCCCTTCTTATATCCTTGGTTAATAATAAATATTATGGTGGTTTAGTTGTGTGTTAATGATTTTAATTGGGCAATTATAGCAGGGTGTGATAGATAATCGTGAAGATGTGAGTCCAATGGACGGACTATGTAAAATCATGTTTGCCAACATGAGGATTGGTCATGAAGACCATATACTTGCGGGCTAAATGGAAATCCCCTAAGTTACACTTGTATATATGTATCATGGAGAGCGAAGGGTACACCAGAATCCCCTACTCTTATGGTATCTCTAGTTCATGCAGTAGTATGCATCGGGGCCCTTTCAAGGGGTAACACTTGACCCATATAGCGTATGGGTGGCCCTAGGAAGGTTAATCTACACATACCCAGGTGAATGGTTTTAAAGGAATGCTAAAACCGATTAGTTTTCCCAATATGGTATATACATATATATTATATGTATGGATGTGCATCTATATGGTCGTTTACTATCATAAACCAAGCCGAAGCCCTGGTCGCGATGATCATCTGGAACCATGAAGGCTTGGTCACCCTTCTCTATCAGGAAATCATAAACTACATACATACAATGTAAAGAAATGTAGAAAAATTATTCTCGGGAAACATAGTCGATATTATAATTCAAATGAACCATTCAAAATAAAATCCATAAATCTCTAACAACATATAACATTAGTCTATGAAATCTCTAATATAGTCTATGAAATCTCTAATTATATAACCTTGGGACTATACCTCAGATCCTAAAATATAGGGGTCCATACAGACGTATTGGTACGTAGAGCAATACAAAATAATGTACTTTTATACAAGGTCAAAACCATTGACAACCCTCTCAACTTGGTACTATCTTTTACTTTGGAACCTCAAGTTGACATTGTTCACTTTTAGAACCTCAAGTAGCATACTAATGTGTTATTTATGGACTTTTGATGAATCAACAAAAATATACAAGGTGCGTGTATTACACGCACTGCTAGCAAGTAAAGTGACAAATATTACGCCGACATTTGTCATTTTCTAAAAAATAATTTTTAAATTATTAATTTAAATTAAAAAAATCAATAATTACCCCTCCCCCCACACTAACATCATCTTCTATAAATGTCCAGCAATAATGCCACCACACCCCCTCCCTAACCTCCCCCAACCCCAAAATCATCTTTTAAATGAAGCAGTGCCTCCCCCCACCCCATACCCCACCCCTAATATTATTTCTCTAACCCACCCCCACCCTCTAAAATCCTACATCTCTGAAATTTCAAATCCTCAGAAAAGGAAGCCATAGATGGACCTTCACTAAACACACACACAATTTCTTTCCTCCTCTTCGTGATGATTCATGTGTAGAAAAATGAATTCTTCAATCAAATTAAATTGGGGAAAAATACAGATGCTGT
>NC_061121.1:143185321-143200052 GCF_002878395.1 Capsicum annuum | reverse complement strand
ATTTTATCAGTTCAGTTAAGTTAATCATGTTCAGTGTCCATTCAGTTGGGAGTAGGATTCAGCACTGAGTAAACCAAAGGATGGGGACTCACCTATTATTCAATGGAGGGTGTGATCCTTAGAAGGAATCCTTGCATTCCAAAACTACATAGCCAACATAGGTTGAGATGTACCCCTATGCGTAGGGCTACTAATATATCTCATTTGAGGTTATTCCTATAGGAGGGTAAATGAAAGAGCTTTCTATCAGCGAGGGTTACCTCACAACTTGTCTTTACCTGTGGCACGGTATTGACATCCTTCCAGCTGGGGTTACAGGTTGGACCCCAGCAGTTCAGTTTTGGTGCATGTCAGTTAGATGATTACCTCCCACAATATCAGTTTCAGTTTTAGTTTCTATCTCAGTCTCAGTAAAAGAACTCAAATAGTTCTTTAGATTTAGGACTATCAGATGCAGTCAACCCAGTACACTACAGAACTCATTTAGCTCAATTAGAACATATACTATCAGATATAGTCACTCAGTATTAGTATACTAGTTATACGAAACTCATGTTATTAGCTTTCTGACTCAGGACTGTCATATATAGTCAACTAGATCAGTGTTTCATAGTCAGAACTATAAAATATAATCTTTCAGATATCCATGTCAATAAACTCTGTTGTCATCCTGCCAATAGTACAGTTATTCTATATTTTAGTACTAAAAACTCAGATATCAGTAAATCCATGTTATCAATAGACTCAGCAGTTTGAACAAAGTATTCAGTACTATCACGATCTCAATTACAGTGACGTAGTCATGCATGTATTCTCATGTTCATGTTAGTCAGTCAATTAGTATTTTTCATGCATATGAACCCACCCTTTGCATTCATCCTAGCTCACTTACATACCAGTACATTCAAAGTATTGACGCATTTTTGCTATGGTGTCTTATACCATAGGTTTAGAAGCATGAGACCAGGACATCAGTACCATCCCAGTTCAGCAGTTAGAGTCAGCAGTGAGTCGTCATCCTTCGAGGGCGTGATGATTACCTTATTCTTTTAGTTTTTCAATTTATTTCAGTAGTTAGAGTTAGTTGGGGACACGTCCCATCAACTCCTTTTTTAGTCAGTTTAGAGGCTTTCAGACTATCATGTTCAGTTAGTTATTTCAGTTGTTTTAGGTATTTTATACCCCATCCCAGATGTTATATTTTATCAGATATTAAGTTAAAGTTTTAACCTTATGGACTTTCAGTTTATGTTTGTGCATTATACAGTATATTATGCAGTATACAGGCACAGATATCAGTCATAGGTTAGCTTGTGGTCCTTCGGGGTCATGACCATTGTATAGCGTTCCGGGTACTAGATTCGGGGCGTTATACTTTTACACCCCCGAACATAAGTCGACTCAACAATCTATATCTCGAGTTAGGGAAGATTGATTTAAAAATCATTTAATTTTAGGAACTTAGTATGACTAAGTCAATTTTAATACTTAGGAAAATTTTTGGTTGAAAGTCCCCTATGCATGCTACTAGGGGTAGTATTATGCCAAGGATACTACGAGGCATCACATTATCCCCCTTGGGATCATTCATCCCTGAATAATGACTTGAGACACAGTCAAGCACAATTTCAAACACATCCACAAAAATGTAAAAAGAGAATAGTCTATGGCTTGTACCTTCTTTGTCGTCCTCCATGGCCTCAAAGATTTTTGGGAATCTATTACGCATGTCATCCTTTGATTACCATGTAGATTCCTTAGTTGTTTGGTTCCTCCATAATACCTTAACCGAAGTTATTTCCTTACTCCTCAGCTTTTGAACTTGGCAATCCAAGATGGCAATGAGTTCTTCTTCATATGAAAAGGAGTCTTTCACATTGACCTCCTCTACCGGTAACACTAGGGAATGATCTCCAATACACCCTTTCAACATAGATACATGGAATACTAGATATACTGAAATCAAACTCATGGGAAAATCTAACTCATAAGTAACCCCACCGATCCTCCTCATGATTTGATATGGTCTTATAAAAAAAGGACTAAGCTTACCTTTCTTTCCAAATCACATAACTCCGTTCATAAGGGAGACCTTTAAGAATACCCATTCCTCATCATCAAATTCTAAATCTCTCTTCCTAATATCACATAAGATTTCTGGAAACTCTAAGTAGTATTAAGTCACTCCCTAATGATCTTTACCTTCTCCATTGCCTGATAAACAAGGTCAGGTCTAAATAATCGGGTTTCACCCACTTCATACCATATAATTGGTGACCTATACCTTTTCCCATAAATTGTTTCAAACAGAGCCATCCGAATGCTGGAATGATAGTTATTGTTGTAAGCGATTTCTATTAACGGCAAATGATCCACCCAACTACCCTTGAAATAAATCACGCAGGCCGTCAACATATCCTCGAGGGCCTGAATGGTACGTTCCACTTGTCCATCATTTTGAGGGTAGAAAGCAGTACTCAAGTTCACTTAGGTGCCTAAACCCCTTTGAAAAGATCGCCAGAACTGGGAAGAGAACTATGTTCCTAGATCATATATAATAGATATCGGATCCCTATACAACCGAACTATCTCATGAATAGATAGCTTAGCATAGTCATCCGCTAAATAGTTGGTACGCACTGGAAGAAAATAAGTGGACTTGGTCATTCTATCCACGATCACCCAAATGGAATCATATTGGTTTCGGGATTTTCGAAGTCCTATAATGAAATCCATGTTGATCATTTCCCACTTCCACATGAGCAAAGCTATCTTTTGGGAAGTGCCACCTGGTCTCAAATATTCTACCTTGACTTGTTGATAGTTTAAAAACTTATAAACAAAATTATCAACATTGTGCTTCATATTGAACAAATCCCTTTGTACCCGCAGGAAGGGTCAAAACTAGCAATGTAGTCAACTTGTCTTTCAGTTTCTCAAAGCTATTCTTAGAAGAGTCAGACCATAAAAATTTTTCTTTATTCTGAGTATATTTAGTAAGTGGAGCAGATGTGGAGGAAAAAATCTCTAAAAACCTTCTATAATACCCTGCCAAACCTAAGAAGCTTCAAATATTGGTTGGAGTCGTAGGCCTGGGCCATTTTCTCACTGCCTTAACCTTTTAGGGATCAAACTTAATTCCCTCTATATAAATAAGATTCCCCAAGAAAGCAATGGCACTAAGACATAATTCACACTTGGAAAATTTTGCATACAACTCATGATCTTTCAAGGTCTAAAGACTTTTTGGAGGTGATTGACATAATCCTCCTCATTCTTAGAATAAACTAAGATGTCATCAAAGAAAAATATGATGAACAGGTCAAGAAACTGATAGAATACCCTATTCATTAGGTCCATGAAAGTTGCAGGGGCGTTAGTCAATTCGTAGGACATGACTATGAATTTATAATGGCTATATTGGGTTTGGAAGGTTATTTTGGGAATATCAGCCTCCCTAACCTTTAACTGATGATACCCAGAACAAAGGTATATCTTTTAGAAATACTTAGCACCCTGAAGTTCATCAAATAGATCATTAATTCTATGAAGAGGGTATTTGTTTTTAATAGTGACCTTATTCAGCTAACGATAGTCTATACACATATGGAGGGGGCCATTTTTCTTATGCATAAAGAGAATAGGTGCACCCCAGGGAGAAATGCTAGGGAAGATAAATCCCTTTTTAATAAGATTTTTTAGATGTTCTTTTGAATCTTTTAATTCTATAGGAGCTATTCTGTATGGCAAGATAGAAATAGGACGAGTGTTCATCAATAAGTCAATGCCAAAATCTATTTCCCTATTAGGTGGTATCCTTGGAAGATCATTTGGAAAGACTTTTGGAAATTCATTAAATACAGGCAAAGACTGGATGGATAGACTTTGGGTAATAGAATCTTTGACCCGAGTAAGATGATACAAACAACCCTTAGATATAAGCTTATGGGCTTTAAGATAAGAGATAAACTTTCCCCTAGATGCTAAACAATAACCCTCCCAATCTATCACTAGTTCATTTGGAAAGAAGAAAGTGACTTTTTGGGTTCTACAGTCTAGTATGGCATAACATGAGTGGAGCCAATCTATCCCCAAAATTGTATCAAAGTCAATCATATCAAGCTCTACAAGGTCTTCCATAATATCACAATTACAAAGGGACACAATATAATTTTTATACACCCTCATAGCCATAATCAATAGACCCAGGATTGAGAAACATATACACATCATGGGAAAAAATTTATAACGTACCCGTGACTACATATGGTAAAGCCTCTACCTCCTGGAGATTAGATAAAACATACAACTAGTTGTGACCACTCCTGGTAGCTAAAATAGGACTTTTGAGAGGCAGTGGCGGTGCTGAGGAATTGGCTTACGACTTGGCACTACCTAAGTTCCCTTTGCCAGAGGGACAATCTCTCTGAAATTGGCCTGACTGACCATAAGTATCCCACACCAACCAGCCCAACTAACACCTTCCTGGGTGATGTTTATAACAAATCCCACATTGCAAAAAAGGCAGGTATGACTAAGCGACACTGCTTTGGGACTGAGTACCCTGCATTTTCCAACCACTATTAGACTGAGGGTTAACGGAAGGCTAATCATTTAGAGGTCTGGGCCCTGAGGCATTGTCTGATGATTTAGTGTTGCTCTAAAACTTCTTCTTTGACCACTTATTACCCAAATTGTGACCATGGTGTTGACTGTTATTCTGATGTGCAGGCCTAGCTCTCTTGGCTTACCTTTATTTTTTCCTTGCCTCACCTAGCCTTTTCTTCTGTTCTTCCACCTATTGTATGTGAATAGGCAACCTGGAGAAATCCATATATCTATTTAGCATTTCTCCCTTGCATTCCAAAACCAGATCATCCAAGAGACCATATGCAAACTTTTTCATACGATCTCTCATGTTGACCTCCAATTCTAGAGCATAACGGGACAACTGGGTGAAATTCAATGTATACTCTTTAACACTCATATTTCATTGCTTCAAGTACATAAATTCTTTAGCCTTTAATTCCTTGAATTCCTAGGGAAAGAAAGGATCCAAGAAAGCTTACACAAATTCACCCCACATAGAAGGTTCAGCATCACTACCTTCTGAATCCTCCCATTTGTTATACCACTAATTGGCCATAAGTTTCAATTGATAGGCTATTAATTCAACCCTTTCGACCTCATTCCCATACATAACCCTGAAGATTTTATCTGATTCATCAATGAACCCTTGGGGGTCCTCCTCAACCTTTATAACAGTGAACATAGGTGGGTTCAGTCACATGAATTGACCAACCTACGTAACCTCAGATAAATAATAAATAGTACCCACATCTTTTTACCAACAGGTTTGAGAGGCCACCAGCTGCACAATCATATGGATAGACTGTCAGAACTCAACATTTGAAACTTCTCTCTGAGAAGGTTGGGGATGGTTGACATCGATCCATGGAGCCTAAGGTGGACTCATCAGAACTAGAGAGACTCCTAGAGTAGCAACAAACTCTAGGGTGGGAGCTCTATTGCGGGTCTGTATCCCATGAGTAGGACAAACATCCTCATCTTGGGTATTTGGTTCGTTGGTTCTACAAGGAGGTATGATCAAATTTCTAAAATATATAAAATTATTTATTAGAGGATATTCAGACTATATAGCATGAACTAAATAATGGAATAAAAAGGGACATTCTTAAATGCCCTGTAGCTTCCTACTAATAAGTGTGGCTCGCTACACACTTATAAGCAGTACTTCACCCAATATAATTTTGCAGACACCCTGGAAACATGAACCATGCTCTAATACCAAGTTTTTCATAACTCGAGGTATGGCCTGGAGGCGATGAGCATCCCAAACCATAAAGGCTCGGGCACCCTCCTCTATCTGGCAATCATGAACTACATCCATACAATCTAAAGAAATGTGGAAAAATTATCATCCAAAAACATGATCGATATTATAATTCAAATAAATAAATCAAAATGAAATCCATAAATCTCTAGCAGTATCTAACATTAGTCTGTGAAATCTCTAATATATCCAAACAAACACCTTGTATAAAACTAGGACAAGGCCCTCAGTCGGACCATAAACCAAAATAAAATAACAAAGTCTTATCAACCCGGCCATCCAGAATAGAGAAGGCTCACCGAATGCGAGTCTTAGACACTTCAATCTACTACTTAATGAGACCCTGGGACTGTTCCTGAGATCCTCAAATATAAGTCTCAATAGATTTGTACTGGTATACAGAGCAATCCAAAATAATGTAGTTTTATACAACATAAGTGGGAGAAATTTATAAAATAGGTGACATAAGATATATGAAAACATAAAGGCAAGCTTAAAAAACATTGAAATAATTCTTTGAAGCCAGGACTCACTTTTTGTTTTACTTTTGAGCCAGGTGGTACACCCTACAATTCTATAATCCTTCGGGTTATATGGAATCCACCCTTAATTCAGCATCCAATCCCCCAACCCAAGTTTGCCACAAGAGTAGGAGTTTCAAATTCTAATAAGCCACAGGGCACTAGGCAGTGTATAATCCCTTTTTAGGGATATAGTAACCTGTATCGACAAAATATGGTTTTGAGCAATAAGTTTTCTGAGCTCATGCCTTCTTCGGGTAACCGCCGAACTCTCTTAAGCCAAATTTTAACTTTTTCTAAACATTCATCATTCTAAACTTAGGTAAAATTTGCATTCTATTCTATTCTGCTTCATCATGGCATTATCTGTTTTGGTATTGCCATACCAAGACTTGCAAATCATACTTCTCAGCCATAAATTATCAAGTTACAACTCTTTTCATATAAAACAATGTTTAGACCACCAAATTATTTAAGTAATAAAAGAAAATACGTATATGAAAACTTAGGCAAAGATTCTCAAGTTCAACTCACAAACACGTGGTGGTCAAGTGTCTTGTAGCAAACCATACAACTCTTTAAATCATTATTTTTTTATGTAATTAATAAAAATGCCCTCTCTTCATGTTATCATAAACAGTGAGTCAATAAACAATAGTAAAGAAATTTGTAACGTGCTTCTCAATATGAAATTGAATATTTCATAAGTAGATAGGGAGTATAAACTCAATTCAAGTTCCAAAACTAACAGAACATATATACAAATAAAATCAAATTTAAAGGGGAGAGGCCTGAAAACCAAAACATTATATCATTGGAAAGGATTCATAATGCTTATTCTTTAAATTATTCTCAAAATCCTTCTTGAATATATGATATGTAAAACTTAATAAAAAAATTTCACCATGTCCATGTAATTTTGGAAAACCCCATGTACCTTGAATAACTTAGTTTGAAGAATGAAACTCGAACCTTAACTCATTTCTTGGAAATCTTGGACTTAAAGGTTGATTCTTGATCTTTGGGAGGAAGAAGTGGGGCTTTGTTCATAATGAATTAGAGTAAATTTGGCATATAAAACTCCTAAGACATTTTATTTACTATTAACACAATTTGGGATATGGCTAAAAGTCTAAACTGCCCTTTAAAATTTAACTATTCATCAGAATCCTTTTTAGGGGGCTCACCACGATACAATGACATGCTCATCGTGATACCCACCGTAATGCGTTGCAATCATGGAGAGTTACTGGAATTTGACTATTGTTCTTTTGTAATTCACCGTGATGCGATGAAGGTGCCATCGCTATAGTCACCATGACATAGTCCTATTGAGGTGTTATTCTATTTTTAAATTCCAAACATACCTCAAACCCCATTTAAATAATCTAAGACTCCATTGAGATATTCTCCTTTACACCCCTGAACATGAATCAACTCAATAATCTATGTATCAGGGTTGGGAAAATCAATTTAAAAATCATTAAAGTTCACGAGCTTAAGTATGACTAAGTCCCTTTAAACATTTTCAAAACTTTTAGGTTAAAAGTCCCATATACATTCTACTGGGTACGGTATTAAGCCAAGGATGCTATGGGGCTTCACATTTACTTGGTTTTAAAGGTTGGCATTATTTTATCCTTATCTTGAGTGAATGAGAGAGTTCACTCGCTAACCCATCTTTGGGCACTGTTAATACAAGAACCAGCCATCCTACTCCTCCTTCTCAGTGATTGAAGTTTGTATTATTTTGTGTTGGATTAAAGTGGTGAGCTTCCATACTTTAGAAGGCTCCATTTTATATCATGGACTTCTTTACATACTTTTGTTGTTTTATAAACTATGGTTTTTACTATGTTTGGGAGGTATATCCCTATCGAATTTCATTTTCATTTGGACAGAGGCTTTATGGGACTACTATGGGTTGGTATGGGTGGTGTCGTCATTGGTGTCATCATTGGCATCGGTATTGATATTGGGGTTGACATCGGCTAACTAAATTTAATTTATGATTATTCCATTTTGTTTTGATTACACATATATATATATTTACATATTTGGAACTCATTTGATATGCGATGTAGGCCGGTAATAGTGGGGTATTGGGGTGGTCTCTAGTTTAGATTGCGCTTGAGCCACTCGATACGACTAGGCCCTGGTTTGGGTTGTGTTAGATTGGTATCAGAGCTTTATGTTAATTGGGAGACCACAAAGTCATGTCAAGTAGAGTCTCTTTTAAGGGTATGTAGCGCGCCATACTCATAAGAGAAACGCTGCAAGACATTTAGAATTTTTTTCTTTCTTGTGTTCTGATTTCAAGGTATAGAATCTACGTCTTAAAATCCTCTCTAATTTATGGTTGTTTGATTTTTCGATCATGCCTCGATGATCTGAAGCACATAGAAACTTCTTTGTCATAAATTTGGATAATGTTGGTAGGACACGCTCTACTCATAGGATCTATACTCGATCAAGGGGTCCTGTACCCTATTTTTATAGGGTTCTGCCAGTTCTCTTTAGTCCTCTCCAGGCTCCTTAGGCATACATAATGGAAGTAGAGTTTTGTCATTTTATTCATATGATTTCTCAATTTGTAATTTCTCAGGTTGAGCAAAGTACATCTGGTACTCCATCTTCTGAGGCCAGAAGGGTTGGGTAGTTCACTGATTGAGTTTTTCGACCTTTACTGGTGTTAAGGTAGAGAAGGATCCTTAGGGTTTTTTAGATGAGATAGAAAATATTTTCAAGATTATGCATGCCACAAATATAAAAGGGGCAGAGTTTACTGCCTACTAGCTAAAGGATGTGGCATACTAATGGTACAAGGAATGGGATGAGAAAGAGTTGATTTTGATGAGTCATCTATGTGTGAAAATTTCTCTAAAAAATTTTTAGATTGCATATTTCCTTATGGTTGATGGAAGCAAAAGCAGAGGAATTTATTAATCTTAAACAGCGAAAGATGCCGGTCAAGAAGTATACCTCAAAATTTCACCAATTGTCTTGGTGTTCTCCTGAGTTGGTGTTTGATATAAGGGCCAGGATAAGAAAGTTTACGTCAGATCTATCTTGTGAGTTGACAGTAAGACTTCCTTATTTATCAAGGATATAAACATTTCTAGGTTGGTTGTTCATATGCAACAGGTGGAGGAGAAAAAGAAAAAGCAGGCTAAGATAAGGGAAAGGCAGGGTAAAAAGTTTTAGTTCTCTAAGCAAGGTGGTGGCTAATAACAAAGTGGTAAATATGGTGGTAAGTGGACAAAGAAGAATTGGAGAGTTCTAGTTCTTTCTCTACAGCTAGTGCTCCTTACCGAAAGTCGTTAGGTGATAGGCGTCCACATAGTGGCAACAACTTCAGGGCACAAGGTGCACAGTAGGCTTACTCGTGTCCTCCTTATTGGTTTTGTTATTGGTTGTGCTGGGGTTTTTGTGAAGAGGGAATGGATAAGTGTTTAAAGTATGGTTAACCATGCCATATGCTTAGAAACTGTCTGGTTGGTAAGGTTACTTTTGGAGCAAATAGGATTCTAGTTTCTTTTTCATCTACTCCTGCACCAAAGGGTGGAGCTTCTAATCTGTTTCTGCTTCTGGTATCGACACAGTTTGAAATTAGTTATATGATCTTATATCTCGATAGGATTCTGAAGAATCATATGATTTTGTTTCTGGTATATTATAACTCTTTTCTTATGACTTATATTATTTTCTTGATCCAAGGTTCACACCCTCTTATGTGACCGTATTTGTGGCTATGAATTTTGGTTTTGGTCCTAAGGTTATTTCAAACCCTTTTTCTATTTCTACCTAGGTAGGTGACTCTGTGATTTCTAGAGGAGTCTATAAGAGGTGTGTGGTATATTTTGGTAGTAAGGAAACTTTGATAGACTTATATAGACTGGATATGGTGGGTCTCTAAGTTATTCTGGGGATAGATTGGTTACAATCGTGCTATGCGTCCTTAGACTGTCGAACCCATAAGGCTGTCTTTAAGTTTCCTGGTGAACTGGTTATTAAGTGGGAGGGTGGTTCCCTATCTCCTAACAGGAGGTTTATATTATATCTTAGATCTTAAAGATTAATCTCCAAGGGGTTCTCTATCACTTGGTCCAAGTTAAAGATTAAAACTTGGATGGTCCTTTTCTGTATTTTGTTATGGTGGTGAATAAATTTCTGAAGGTCTTTCTTGATGACCTTCCTGGTGTTCCTTCTGATAGGGAAATTGAGTTTGGGATTGATCTAGTTCTGAACACTTATCCAATTTCTATCCCCGTATAGAATAGCTTCGACTGAGTTAAAAAAGCTTTAAAAGCAACTTAAGGATCTTCTGGATAAGGGTTTCATCAATCGTAGTGTGTCCACGTGGGGTCCAATAGTATTATTCGTGTGTAATAAGGATGGTTCCTTTTGATGTGTATTGACTATCATAAGTTGAATAAGGTAACAGTTATGAACAAGTATCCTCTTCCAAGGATAGATGGCTTGTTTGATCAATTACAAGGTGCCAAATTCTTTTCTTTGATTGATCTCCAGTATGGGTATCATCAACTTAAGATTAGGGAGGCGGATATCCCTAACACTATTTTTTGAACTCTAATACTATATTCCAAACTCGGTATTTGCACTTTGAGTTCCTGGTTATGTCTTTTTGTTTGACCAATTCTCTAGCAACATTTATAGATTTGATGAATAGGGTCTTCTATCAGTTTCTAGATCTTTTTTTCATTGTATTTCAATATAACATCTTGGTGTATTCTAAGAATGAGATGGATCATGTCAATTACCTCCCTGTGGTATTGCAGACCTTGAAAGGGCAGCAGTTATATGCCAAATTTTCAAAATGTAAAGTGTTGTTGAATGTTGTCACTATTCTTTCTCATATTATTTTTAGTGAGAGGATCATGATGGATCCACAAAAGGATACAACAATTAAGAGGTGTCCTAGACTCACGACTCCAGCTGACATTCAAAGTTTCTTGGGTTTTGCTGGGTATTATAGGAGGTTTATGGAAAGTGTTTTAACTATAGATACCCTATTAGCTAAGTTGACTCAAAAAAGGTAAAGTTCTTATGGTCGAATGTTTATGAGGGTAGTTTTGAGAAGCTGAAGGATAAGCTAACTTCGGCTCCAATTTTGACCTTGCTTGAAAACACTGAAGGGTTTGTAGTTTACTGTGATGCATCCCAGGTAGGACTTGGTTATGTCTTGATACAACTTGGAAAGGTGATATCCTATGCATCTAGACAGTTGAAGGTCCATGAAAGAAATTATCCTACTCATGATTTAGAGCTGTTAGTCATGGTGTTTGTGTTAAAAATTTGGTAATAATATTTGTATGGTATGAACGTGGATATCTTCTCAGATCATAAAATCCTGTAGTATGTGTTACTAAAAAAAAACTTAACCTCAGGCAGAGAAGATGGCTTGAGCTTCTCAAGGAATATGACATGAATCTTTACTACCATCCAAGTAAATCTAATGTAGTTGCCGATGATCTTAGCAGGTTATCCATGGGGATTTTAGCTCATGTGGACAAAGAGAAATGGGAGTTGGTAAAGGATATCCACTATTTAGCTATCCTTAGAGTTTTTCTCTTAGACTCTGAGGATAGTGGTGTGTTGGTGAAAGAAATGGTGTGGTCATCTCTTAGTTCTGAGTTCAAGAAAAAGCAAATGTTAGACCTTGTTTTGATGAAAATCAAGGGTAATGTTGGCAGGAAAAAGGTGAGGGTATTTGAGATTAGTGGTGATGGTAACTTATTGTACTAAGGGAAGTTGTGCATTCCTAATATCAATGGTTTGCGAAAAAGGATCTTAGCAAAGGCACATGAAATGTGCTATATTGTTCATCTAGGTTAGATGAACATGCATCATGAGCTCAAGGAGATGAATTGGTCGAATGGTATAAAGATGGATGTGGATGATTTTGTAGCCAAGTGCATGGTGTGTCAACAACTGAAAGTTTAGCACATATAGCCCGAAGAATCTTATTAAGAAATTGAGTTGCCTGAATGGATATGGGAAGTGATCAAAATGGATTTTGTTATTTATCATTCTTGGTCTCAAAACTAGTTTGATTCAATTTGGGTTATCATAGATAGGATGACAAAGTCAACTTACTTTTTTTCCAGTGAGGACTACCTTTTTGACTGAGAATTATGTGATGTTGCATCTTCATAAGATTGTGAAGCTGCATGGGGTAACTGCTTCTATTTTTATTGATCCTGGTAAGCAGTTTTCGTCTCACTTTTGGTGTTTGTTTCAGAAAGGGTTGGGGAATAAGCTTAGTCTGAGTACTGCTTTCCATCCCCAAAAGTATAGGAAAGCAAAAAGGACTATTCAGACACTGTAGGATATTTTTTGTTCATGTGTGATTAACTATGGTGGTTGCTGGGTGGAGCATCTACCTCTTATAGAGTTTGCTTACAAAAATAGCATCATTTTAGTATGGGTATGGCCACTTTTGAAGCATTGTATGGTAGGTGGTGTAGATCTCCTATTGGGTGGTTTGAGCTTGGTGAGGTAGATATGATTGGCTTGGATTCTGTTCACCAGGCAATGGAGAAGTTGAGGGTGATTTGGGATAGGATTAAGGCTACCCAACATCGCCAAAAGTCCTATATAGATGTTAGGAGAAGGGACTTAGAATTTGAGGTTAGGGATAGAGTATTCCTAAAGATATCTCCCGTGAAGAGAGTAATGTGGTTTGGGAAGAAGGGGAAGCTCAGTACCCAGTATGTTGATCCTTATGTAATTTTGATAGAGGTTCGTAATGTTGCATATAAAGTCAAGTTACCTCCTAGTTTGAGCTCCATTCATCTAATGTTCCACGTCTCTATGTTGAGGAACTATGTAGGTGATTTTTCATTGGTTGTTCCTTTTGAAGGATTGGGTATTTTGAATTCTTTATCGTATGTGGAGGTCCCGGTTGAGATCTTGGATCCACAAGTTCATCGTTTGCCGACCCTAGCCATGGATGTAGCTTCAGTTAAGGTTCTCTTGAGGAACCACAAGGTGGAGAGGCTACATAGGAAGCGCAAGAGGACATCAAGTCCAAGTATCCGCATTTGTTTTTCTCTCTGGATATTCATGTGAAAGTATGTGTTCTTCATCGTACTTTTGTTTCCAAACTTTGTTAAAGAAAAGATTATTTCCTTGAATATTTGTTTTCTAACTTAGTTAAAGGTCGGAATGGAGGTGTTAGGGTGTAAATCATGCTTTTACTGCCTTATGCTATCATTCAGGGATGAATGATCCTAATATGAGAGAATTGAAATACTCAAGGTTCAGGTCCGTAGAAAATTCCTGGGTTTTAAAAACACTGGACATCATACAACTAGAGGGTACTAGTTGTATGCTAGGGTATGGGTCAGGTGACCCAAATCATAGGTTGTTTGGTGTCGGGTGGTTCAGTTTCTGGTGTGGGTATGACTTGGTAGGTACGAGTCATATGGTAAGTGATGGGTCGTTGTATTGGGTTTTTCCTTTAAAAATCTAAAACATTGTAACTTAACTTGGATCTGAGTATGAGTGGCTCACTATGAGTCGGAAGGTGGGTTATGAGTCATACCATTTACTCATATGTAGGATAGTGTCCGAATCCCCCTTTTATTCTATTCTATGGTGGGTACGAGTTAAGGGTATAGGTCATATGCTTGGATATGAGTGGACCTTGGTTGTGGTATGTTGTTCAGTATTGGGGGTCCAAGGGATGCCTAGGGTACGAGCGGTGGGTACCACTCATATGGTAGGGTACGATTGAGGAAGGGGGTTGGTCATACCTTTCTGCGGGTAATTTATACATTTTAAGTTGGGGATATTTCAGACATTTCCCTATATAAATCCTTGGGACCCCATGACATAAAACACTTTTTTGGGACTTCATTAGCCTATTTGTAATCAATCAAAAAATCTATACTCTCTCCAATCTCTTCCAAGGCTTGTGGTTCAAGAAAGGCTAGGTTTTCATCAATCGGATCAATTTGGGGCTTGCAAGGTCGGTTTCTTTTCATCTTCTTCACTATCTAAGGTATGTTACTCCCCCTTATTCTTAGTTCCAACAAAAGGTGTGTTTTATGAATTGTTAGCATGGTATAAATTGTGATAATATTTGGGTTTTGAAATATACTTTGGGGGTATTGGTTATAATGGTTTGTTATGTTTTTCCCATGTCATTTACTTGTGGTTTTGATATTATAATGGTTCTTTGAATATGTGGTTGCATAGGAATGGTTAATTGGTATTTGGATTTGGCTTTGGAAACTATATGCTCCCAATGTGTTTGATAAAATGCTTATAAGAATGCTTTGTTGATTGGATTTTTAATGAAATTATTGCATGGTATAACTTGGTAATGGAA
>NC_061121.1:143139062-143185221 GCF_002878395.1 Capsicum annuum | reverse complement strand
GTGAGTTCCCATCCTTGGGTTCACTCGGTGCTAACTTCTACTCCCATCTGAAAAGACTGAACGTGATTTAACTGATATTACATAGACTGAGTAACTGAATTTCGTTGACTAGCGGAATAGTACTACTATCTGAGAATTAACTGAGATTATGAGATTTCTTAGGTTTCCTGAGTCACATGACCGACTGAGTTCTATAGATCATGGCTTCACTGAGATTATCTTAATAACAAGACATGGCTCTAGGCACACAGCTATATTTTTTGGGTATAAGTACCCCCAGGACTCGATGGAATGAAACTGACACACATGACTGACTTAATCGTAAGAGTAGAGCCCGCAATTTACATGGAAGTGAAATTCATACAATATGTATATACTTGCATAGCTTCAATATCATGGTCAATCCATATCACAACAACAATGCATATCACTCACATAAAATTCATGGGAAATCGTAAATCATAGAGCATGGACTTGTCATTTAAGCACCATTAAATCATTGGACATGAATTCTATCAACCTAGGCATATTATCAAACACTTTGCATGCATTCTTTTAGCTTAAGTGTGTTCATGAATTTCACCATATTAAGCCACATAAAGATCATAGGTTTCAACTAACAAACACATATACTTCATGAAAACACCTTTAGATATCATCTTGAAACTTAAGCAACAATCATCAACATGTACATGCTCATATCACAACAAGACAATCACAAAATATTTAAAACATGGTTCTTAAGCTCTATGAAAGAAATGGAACCATAGATGAACACTACGCATACCTGACTCAAGGTTCTTGATGTTTTTAAACTTGAAGGATTTGAAATCATTTGATTTTTTTTGAAGATTGGATATTAAATTTAGAGAGAAACCCTAGTTTTTTTTGTTTGTGAAATAATAAAAAGCAAAATAGCTGAATTCGGACTCATCTGGGTATATATAGGCAAGTGATAAGTGACCAAAATACCTCTGTTAAAATGGCCTGGAAATAAACTGAACGTAGCGTGTGATGACCCAACTGACGGTCTATCAGAAACTTGATGGTCCATCATTTTGATCGTCATACGTGGCCCAGAAACGGGGTTCACTAGATAAGAGTTGACGGCCTGGATGACTGTCCGTCAAAAATCTGACGGTCCGTCCACTCGTCCGTCAATCCTTTTCTAAAATGTGGCCCTATTTCCTTGGCTATGACGGTCAAAGTAGCGGTCCATCTCTTGTTTGGCGGTCTATCAACTTGGACATCGCACCTGGGCATTTTGGTCAGTTTTGAGTAAAACATCCATAACTTCCTAGTCTGGTGTCGGATTTGGACAAAATTGGTATCGTTAGAAAGCTAACTCAATTTCCCATGTGATAAAATGTAGAAATCTCAAAAATACCATGGGTACAAAAATAGATTTGTATTTTAAAGCAAGTACTAGCATCCTTGAGATGATTTCTAGCTAAGAATAAGCAGGGGTATTACAGACGCCCATTACGACAAGGCCCCAGGGTGGGTCGCGTCATCTCTTCTTCATAAACTTACTAACCTTATATATAGTCTTATTATATTTGCTCCTTTTTTCAGGATTATCTTACTTAAAATTTTGTCCTCCTGATGATTTAAATATTTGAGTACGTCTTTACTATGAAAATCGGTAATTAGTTTCAGTTTTCACGGTTGATCTGGTACCTATGTGAGCATAAATATATACATCATAAACAATAAAAGTTTATTTAATTCTAATCAACTAGGAAGTGATAAGAAGTACGGCAAGCTCTTCCTGCAGAGTTTTAACTTCAAATGTTTTATTACAAGTTTATCCGTCAGTTTACACTATCATGTATTGCTATTTCATTTGTATCTTCTATTTCCATAATGAAATAGAGGCCACCATAATGGATCATAGGATTCTTCTGATGCCATCATAAAAGAAATTGCTAACTAAACCTGTAAGGTTCAGGTAGTAGACAAGTTTTGACCTTGCGAGAGCAGAGACTGATCTGTCCATTTTCAGACAATACTTGTGCAAGATGAAAGTGTAAGTTTTTCTCCATATCTACTCTCCCTAAAATCCATAGTTGATACCCTAGACATTGTTATCTACGATAGTCCCTTATAAACTACAAGTTATTTGTTAAGATAAAATGAATTCGCAACTCGTACAAAGAACAGCTGAAAATTCAGACAACTTAATCTAAAAATTGTACTTGTATATATAAAATCTTTCTCCTTTTCCTAACTACAGGAACAATAGGTTTCCATAGTACTATACGGGGATGACATTCCAAAGTATGAGAAATTGTTTGCCCTTTTAAGATATATCTGGTTTCTTATGTGAAAGTTAGAGATCCTTGTGGTTACTCAATATAGGTTGGTACAATGAATGAATGGTTGACAAATAGACAATTGTTTATCCCTTTACCAACAATGATAGATTGGAAGCACCTCTACCTGCTCTAAGAAAGTTGAATGCATTTTTTTTCTCATCCATTGAACACCAACATCCAGGACCTCTTTTCCCTATCTACTAAGTAGGAATTACATATCTAATTACTACCTAACAAGTTAATTCGTATTACACCAGACTTACTGGCAGTAGTAGCTAACTATAGCATTATACAGTAGACAACTAACCAAAGTAAGTACTTTTGGAAGCGATTGTGATGGACCAGAGGTGAGTTAGTTTCCCCCTTGCATAAAGTTCATCAAATCTTTTGTTTACATACTAAAATATACTTTACTATAATAATTTCTATGCATTGTATATCGACCAACAAGAAACCTTTATTATTTACTATATGGGACGACCCTGACAATGAAGGAGCTAGATTATTACATCACTTGCATGAGTATCCCATCATTCTTTCCAAACGTATAGGCATTATTGAATTTCGCAGTGGTGTATTTCCTACACCATTCTTTAAAACTTTTCCTTTTTACTTTTTCTTTTTGTGTATTCAATTAAAACTGTTCTCCATCTTTCACACACGCAGATTTAAGATTGGAAACAAGATATCAATCAATGATCTTAACAAGTCCTAGGTACGTGCAATATACTACATTGATGAACTGGTGTACATTAGCTTACTCCTCCTTAATAGCGATGTATTCAAATATTTTTCTTATTTGAATTAATATTTTCTAGGGTAAAGCATAACGAACAACTGTTGTTGTGTTACACTTTGAGATGCTCATCGTCATAGCCTTCCGCATTAAATCTTGCACCTTTTGAAGATAAAGTACTATCTATATCCACCATTCCAGAATATTTAGCTACTGTTAGTTTATTCCACAACATGTACATATCGGTACTAACTATTTTCATACCCGAGAATGAATGACAACCTTTCTTATACGACACAAACAGAATCAAAAGTCTATCTTTGTAATAGTGTACCCATAGGTGCTTAAGAGTGCAATCTAAGAAGATTTATCCACGTGAAATCTGAGCATGGTAGATTTTGATGATCAATTTGGTTGGATGGAAAAAAATCCCTTTCTAGAGTGAGAACACAGAAATGTCTATTTTTTGACATATTCTGACTGTGTGGTTTATGTTAATCATCTTCATACAAAAAGTTGAATTTTTTTTGCCTTAAAAGATAATATATTTGAACAAACAGACACTTCAAAATTATAATCCAAGGTTTTATCACAAATACCGTCAACAAGTTTGTAATGTTACTGTACTTTAATGTTGTAGGTACAAACTTTCCCCGTGTAAGCCAGAATATCACTTTTCGACCATCTTCAGTCATCTTACTTGCTCACCTGCTCAAACTACAATCACTATGAATGCACCAAAATAAAAAAATTGATCCAGTGCTTCAACTGTAGGCCACACCGGTATTAGTCCCAGGTAATTACTACTTTTACCGCATCATATAAACTCTGTATTCTGCACTTTGTTGTTCCTTCCTTTTCCATAAAAAAATTAAAAATGTTACTTAAATTAGGAGTGACATAAATAGCAGTTACTAGATTTCTTTTAATAGATTCTACATGAGAATGGATTTTCTTTTACCTTCTTCATTTTCTACCCGGTATTAATCTAATTCTTCAGCTCATGGTGCTTGTTTCTAATTTAACAAAGACATATGCATATGATATCAATACCACACACAAGGAGGTAAAAGGAAATAAAATTTAGCTAATATATCAAAATAGTGGTTACTGGAAACCGCTGATGGACTATAAGACAGACCTAACAAATATGCTATACAATTCATATCTTATATTTAGTTCATGAAAAACTAACTTTCACCAAAAATGTTCCAATATGTATTTGTTTTATTGCACATTTTGTAGTTGTACATTTTTTTCTCAGAATAGAACTTCAAATTATGTTGAAAGGTATTGAAAGGTCCTTTAACCTCACCATTTCTAAATATGCACTTCTTTTGATCAATATCCGATATTGTCTTAATGCTCTGTAAGTTTTTCACGTTAGTGATTATAGTTGTTTGCATCATCCCTTAAGTGTTGTTTTGGTTGATCTTTGGTGTATTACCTTAGACTGTATTTACAGTATTTATATGACATCTCAACTCCAAACCACCCCCTTAAAGCTAAATGCTTGTTCAATCTCTTTTGATAGACAAAGTTATCCCAGTAGTTACTATTGAACCCTATGGAATTTACTACCAATCTTGTTTTAGATGAAGAAACTGTATACGGTCTAAAAATTAGTTTTAATTTAAGAAGTTTAGGGGGATAATTTACCCCCTTAAAGATAAAGTGTGTAACTGAAATTTTGGTCAAAGAATGAGGGGGTAATTATGCCTATTTCCATTGTAAAATAAAACAAACAAGTGATGTTAATAATTTTTCATTACAATGAGAATTACAAACAAAGCTACAATGATCTTGAGCGATTTTTAGGAGATATTCTTGAGTATGGTGGTGAGAAATGTGAATTATATTGAACTTTGGATATCTATAGAAAGTCCACCACCTCAGTTTACAGCCCCATTCATGGTCGTGAATTATTTACGACCTTCAAATAGACCATATATGTCATTTAAGGCCGTAGAACCCACCGTAGACTGATGGTAGACTTTTATATAAACCCTTAACTTGGGCCTCTATTAAATTTGACTCCACTCATAGCTGTAAAACCCTTTTATGGTCCACAGAACCCACAGTGGATGAGCATATCTCAAATGTATGATCATAAACTACACCCCTTGACCCAACACTTAAACCTCAAAATTTAGGCCTTATACTTTATGTCATGTACCAGTGTATGGACTGTATGTTACCATATCTACTCATGGATTGTCTTCTTTATCTAGGCCTCACTTATCTATGTATAATAACATTCTTGTGAACTAATGCTCTTATTGCTATAGGCTTAATTTCTCCTCAAATCTTGCAAGTTTAAGTGATTAGATTGATGTCAACTTAGTTGCACATGTACTAATAGTTATAGGGTATTATAACCTGATTGTATGTTGTTTGCATATGAGTGGGGATCATTATAAATATTATTGGTTCATTTGATATATCCCCATAATTAGGATTGCGGTGATACATTTGAGAGGGTACTTGTGGTAGCTCCTAATTAGGATAAAGAGATGTGAGACTCGACGTTTATAATCTACAATGTAGGAATGAAGGAAATTTGAGGCTCAGGAAATTATTCCAGTTAAGTTTTTGCTTGGACATATTAACTACTAGCTATTTAATGTTATTTCTTAGTACAGTTTATTACTACTTGTACTCCAACTTGTGATAATACCAGGGGCTGGTATGCAATAAGGTGAACTTCTTTTGGTTGAAATTACATTGTTTAAACATGGTTTAAATTTTGAATATATAGTAGATGTTGAAGCTAATTTAGCTTATTTATGTATTTACTCATCTATATTTTAAAACCCTTAATGAAATTCTGTGAAACATCCTAGGTTTTGACCCTTAGAAAATTTCCTGGAATTTCTATTCGCCAGACCCAATATGACTCATATCTACGAGTTGTATGTTGGGGTACGAGTGGTATGGTCCTGTCGTATGCTGATCAATGTTAGTTGGAGGGATGGTTTAGTTTACTAGAATCGGTACGACTTAGGGGTATGAGTCGTAGGGCTTGGTACGTGTCCTATCAGGGACTCGTATGGTGGGCAGTGTTTGATTCTTTTGGTATTTCATTTTACCAGAGATATGGGTCATTGGTATGGATCGTATGTTCTGGTTATAACTTGGTTTGATGAGTGAGTATACTGGATAGTGTGTGATCTAAGGTTGAGTCTTAGATACGAGTGATTGGTGCCGATTGTATTGGGAGGGTACGACTCGTATGGGTCAGTCATCTCCCTATGATGAGATTTTGTACAACTTAAGTGGGAGTATTCTGGACATTTTCCTACTAACCCTAATTAGGACCCATAACTTCTAATATACTTAGGAGGTTATTTACCCTATTATTTTATTCATTAACACTTAGAAACTATTCCAAAACACTCCATAATTCTCTCAAGAGCTTTTGGGGAAAGAGGATTAGGGTTTCAACTAAAGGATTGCTTTGGGGCTTGTCTTGGTGATTTCTTCCATTATCTCATTGGTTTAAAGAATGATTCTCTTTCCTCATTGTAATTTCAACTAAAGGCATGGTTTATATAATTGATTCATGGTTTTACTATTTCTTGATTATGCTTTTCAACTATTATTTGGGGGTTTTGATATTATATGCTTAGTTATGGTTTCCTATGGTTTTAATTATGTTTTTATGTGTATTAATGCTGGTTTTGGACAATTGGATGGCATGGTATGGTTTAATGGTCTTTGGAATTGGTTTTATTTATATTATGCCCCCCAATGTGTTTGATAAAATACTTATAAAGGTATATTCATTACATTAACTTCTTTTAATAGAACTCTTGCTTATTTTTAGCTTATGTAATAAAGTTTTAAATGGTTTGGAAAGTCTAAAGGCTAAATGGTTATGCTTGTGGGGAACATAGAAGTCTCCTAAGTGGTTTAATATGGTAAATGGAAGGGCACTTTAAACTCCTCTTAACCTAAATGGTTTGGATATGGATATTAGTTACAAGTAGGAGTAGTATGATGATACCACTAATATTGGCCTTGGTTAATAAAATGGTAAATGGATTGGTTGGTTATTTGGAAATAGTTTTAATTAGGCATTAATAGCTGGGTGTGTAACAAAGTTGTGGAAGGTGGCAGTCCTGGGGGGACCAAAACTAGAAACTCGTATTTGTCGATATAAGGATTGGTCTTAGTAGACCGTGTGCATGATGTCACACTATTTAGAGATGTACTAGTCATCCCGCGGGATATTTCCTGGTCGTGCGGCTACACGTACTGGGCCCTTTCAGTAGTAGGGGCTGAACCCATATAGCTTGTGGGTGGTTTAGGACGGCCAAGCTACACAGCCCAGATAAGGTTTTAAAGGCATACTAAACTCGGTCCCCTTTTCCGACAAGGTTAAATATATATATATATATGGTTGGTTGGTTGCATTGGATAGTTTTACTTGGTTTTATAACAGGAATTATTTTATTCTTATACTAAGATTTATGCTAGCGGTCATTCGCTAACTCATCTACTGGCGGTTGTATACCCACGTTATACAGGAACCAACCGTTCGACTCCTCCTACATCGTGATTGACTCAGGGATAACATTTGGACTGAACTAGTGAGATTCCATCCTTTTGGAAGGCATTAAGTTATGTTATGGATATTGTTAGATGTTTTGACTTTATTTTGGATATTGGTTTTGGCCGTGGTTAGGGGCATATCCCAACCAAATTTATTTACTCTTTTGGATAGAGGCTTTGTGGTACTTCTGGGGGTTGGTATGGGTGGGATAGGTATTGGTGTCGACCTTGGCATTAGAATAGGTTGGAAGGCTAGCATCATTGGACATAATTTCTCACTGTTCCATCATATTACATTTTAGGATTGCTTATATCATATCATGCTTTGTTTTCTCTTTGGTTTTGGTCTTGTTTATGGCCTTTGGTTTGTCTTGGTATGGTTGGATGGTTGATTTGGTATGGGTGGACTTAGTTGGGTAGTCCATGGTTGTGACCATATCCTAGAGTCTTAATGAGAACATTTATGCTATCTTATTATATGCTCAAAATTTAGCCCATCTAAAGCTGGATATATGTAGTTAGGTTGGGTAACAGAGGGCGGTCCCTAGTCCTAGTTGGACTTGGGATGCCTATTACGATAAGGCTCGGGGTTAGCATATGTTAATTTGATATTAGAGCCTAGGTTCATGGTCATTTGGAAGACCTCAAAGCCGAGTCGAGCAGAATCTCTTTTAGGGGTGTGAAGTACGCCACACTCATAAGGGAGAGGCTACAGGGAATTAGGAATATTTCACTTTCTTTGTATTCTATATTCAATCTTGAGTTATTAATCCTAGAATCTTCTGTGATCCTTGTTTGCTTATTTTTTAGATCATGCCTCCTAGATCTAGTTCACAAAAAAATTCTTCCATCCCATTTGGGAATAATGCTGAAAGGGTACGTCCTATTTCTAGAGTACATATTCGATCTCATTGTCCTATTCCTGATGGTGTTAGAGTTTTTCCTATTCTGGCTAAATCTCCTCAGGTCCCTTAGGGAAATGTGGCGAATGCAAAACTTTGTAAGTCTATTCATGTTATTACCCAGTTGGTTGCTGCTCAAGCTGAGCAGGGTATGGCTGGTACTTTATCTGTTGAGGCCATAAGGATTAGTCAATTTATAAAGATGATTCTTCCAACTATTACTGGAGTGAAGGTAGATAAGGATCCATGGGGCTTTTTGGATGAGATTGAAAAGATCTTTTGGGTGATACAGGCTGCTAATGTACAAGGGGGTTAACCTTGTAGCTTACCAGATCAAGGATGTTGCTTATTAGTGGTATGAGGAGTGGACAAAGATAGAGGTTATATGGAAGAGGAAGGTTTGTGAGAGGCCTTTTTAACGCCTTCTTGGATAGGCTCTTTCCTCAAGAGTTAAGGGAAGCTAAGATGGAGAAGTTTCTGAACCTCGAGAAGGGGGGATATCATTAAAGGAGTATGCTTTTAAGTTTCATTAGCTATCAATGTATGCTCCTGACTTAGTGGCTGGTAAGAGGTCAAGAATGAGGAAGTTTGCTTTTTGGTTGAATAAAGATTTGATTATGGAAATCAAGACTGCCTTGCTAATTAAAGATATGGACATCTTGAGGTTGATTATTCATACGTAGTAGGTTAGAAATGAGAAGAGGAGGTAGGTAAAGTTTGGGGATATGAAGGAAAAGAGGAGCAGGTTTTCTAATTAGGGAGGTACTCAGTCTCAGGGTAGTAAATTTGGTGGAAAATGGCAAAAAAAGAAGTGGAGGAGTTCTGGCTCCTTTTCTGCTAGTGCTCCGTACCAGTAGAGAGACAGGCATCCTCAAGATAGTGACAATTCTCGAGCACGGTTGCCCAATCTCAGGCAAGCAGAGGTTAGTCAATTTTTTTGATGTCCTATTTGTCTATTCTTTGGGCATCCTCAATGAGGTTATTGCAATGAAGAAAGGGAAAAATGTTTCAAGTGTGGCTAGGCAGGCCATCATCTCAGGGATTATCTAGTCAATAAGGTTGCTACAGGGGAAAATAAGATTCATATAGCTTCATCTTCTGCTCCGACACCTAGTGGTGTGGCATCTGTTTCTGTTACTACTCCTGGTTCTAATGTTGGTGGGAAAAGGTTGTATGCATTGGCATCCTAACAGGAATTCAAGGCATCACTTGATATCGTTACTGGTACAATACAACTTTTCTCTCATGAAGTATATTATTTGCTTGATCTGGGGTCTACTCTTTCTTATATGACTCCATTTGTGGTTGTATCTTTTGGTTTTAATTTGGAAGTTTTTTTGAATCTTTTTTCTATTTCTATCCCAATAGGTGACTCGACATTGCTAAGAGATTCTATAGGGGGTATGGTATCTGTTAGTGGCAAGAAGACCTTGGTAGATCTATTTGAGTTGGATATAGTAGATTTTGATGTAATTCTAGGTATGGATTGGTTGCATTCTTATTACGTGTCTTTGGATTGTCAGACCCATAGGGTTAATTTTAGGTTCCCTGGTGAGCTGGTTATAGAATGAGAGGGTGTTTATTTAGCTCCTAAGGGGAGGTTTATTTCTTATCTTAGAGCTCGGAGGTTAATCTCCAAGGGTTGTCTTTATCACTTATTCTAGATTAAAGATTCTAACTCAGAAGGTCCTTCCCTATCTTCAGTCCCTGTGGTTAATAAGTTTCTAGAGGTCTTTCTGGATGATCTTCCTGGTGTTTCTCTAGATAGGGAAATAGAATTTGGTATTTATTTGTTTCTGGACACTTGTCCAATTTTTATTCCTCCATATAAAATAGCTCCGGCTAAGTTAAAAAAACTCAAGAAGTAATTTAAGGATCTGCTGGATGAGGGATTTATTCATTCTAGTATTTCTCCATGGGGTGCATCAGTATTGTTTGTGTGCAAGAAGAATGGTTATCTTCGGATGTGCATTAACTACAGGCAGTTGAACAAGGTGACGGTCAAGAACAAGTATCCTCTTCCTCGAATAGATGACTTATTTGACCAATTGCAAGGTGCCAAGTTCTTCTCTAAGATAGATCTTCGGTATAGGTACCATCAGCTTAAGATTAGGCAGGTGGATATCCCTAAGATAGATTTTCGTACTCGGTATGGGCATTTTGAGTTCTTGGTGATGTCATTTGGGTTGAACAATGCTCCAACAGTATTTATGGACTTGATGAATAGGGTGTTCAAGCAGTATTTGGATCTTTTTGTCATTGTGTTTATTGATGATATTCTGGTTTATTCAAAAAGCGAGGTGGATCATGATTATTAGCTCCGTGTGGTGTCGCAGACCTTAAAGGAACAACAATTGTATGTCAAGTTCTCTAAATATGAGTTTTGGTTGAATACTGTGACTTTCTTGGGTTATATAATTTCTAGTAAAGAGGTTATGGTGGATCCACAAAAGGTTATTGTGGTGAAAAGGTGGCCTAGGCCTATGACTCCATTCGATATTCGGAGCTTCTTGGGTTTATCCGGGTATTATAGGTGGTTTATAAAGAGCTTTTCTTCGATAGTTGCTTCTTTGACTAAGTTGACTCAGAAGAAGGTTAAGTTTTCTTGGTCAGATGCTTGTGAAGGGAGTTTTGATAAGTTGAAGGATAAGTTGACTTTGGCTCCAATCCTGACTTTGCCAAAGGGCAATGATGGGTTCGTGGTTTATTGTGATGTATCTCGAGTAGGTCTTGATTATGTGTTGATATAGCATAGGAAAATGATTGCCTATGCTTCCAGGCAATTGAAGGTACATGAGAGGAATTATCCTACTTATAATTTGGAGTTATTGGCAGTTGTGTTTGCTTTGAAAATATGGTGGCATTATTTGTATGGTGTTCACGTAGATATTTTTTCTGATCACAAGAGTCTATAGTATGTGTTCACTCAGAAAGAGCTTAATCTCAGCAAGAAGAAATGGCTTGAACTTCTTAAGGATTATGATATCAGTCCTTACTACCACCCAAGTAAGGCTAATATAGTTGTTGATGCTCTTAATAGGTTATCTATGAGGATTTTGGCTCATGTAGAGGAAAGAAGGAGAGAATTGGTGAAGGACATTCACCGCTTGGCTAATCTTAGAATTCGTCTCTTAGATTCTAAGGAAGGTGGTGTGGTGGTGCAAGAGGTGGTTTGACCATCTCTTGGTGTAGAGATTAAGGAGAAAAAAAGTAATGGATCCTGTCTTGATGAAAATCAAGAGTGACATTGGTGGGAAAAAGGCAGTGGTGTTTGAGATCGGTGGTGATGGTACTTTACGATATCGAGGGAGGTTATCTGTTCCTGATGTTGACAGTTTGCGATAATGAATTTTGGCTGAGGCACATGAGTCATGCTATGTTGTTCATCCCAGCTCAACAAAGATGTATCATGATCTCAAGGAGATCTATTGGTGGAATGGTATGAAGAGAGATATGGCAGATTTTATGGCTAGGTGCATGGTGTGTCAACAGGTTAAGGTTGAACACATGAGGCCAAGAGAGTTGTATCAAGAAATTGATTTGCCCGAATGGAAATGAGAAGTAATCAATATGGAATTCGTTATTGGTCTTCCTTGGTCTCGAAATTAATGTGATTCAATTTGGGTCATCGTATATAGGATGACTAAGTATGTTCACTTCTTACCAGTACGGACTACCTTTCGATGGAGGATTATGTGAAGCTGTATCTTTAGGAGATTCTAAAGCTGCATGGGGTGCTTGTTTTGATTATTTTTATCATGGTACGCAGCTTACATCTCACTTCTGGCGGTCTTTCCATAAAGGGTTGGGGACTAAGGTTAGTCTAAGTGCTATTTTCCATCCGCAGTCAGCTAGGAAAGCAGAGAGAACTATTCAAACATTGGAGGATATGCTTCGGGCTTATGTAATTAATTATGGTGGCAGCTGGGTTAAGCATTTACCTTTGGTGAATTTTGCTTACAACAATAGCTATCATTCTAGTATTGGTATGGCATCTTTCGAGACATTGTATGACAGGAGGTGTAGATCTCTTATTGGTTGGTTTGAGCTTGGTGAGGCAGACATGTTTGGCTCTGGTTTGGTTTATCAAGCGATGGAGAAGGTCAAGGTGATTTGGGATAGGCTTAAAGCTGCCCAAAGTTGCCAAAATTCCTATGTGGATGTTAGGCATAGAGACTTGGAGTTTGAGGACGGGGATAGGGTGTTCCTCAAGGTGTCTCCCATGAAGGGAGTAGCGCAGTTTGGCAAAAAAGAGAAACGCAATCCTCGGTTTATTGGCCCTTATGATATTTTGAGGAAGGTGGGAAATATTGCTTATGAGTTGGAGTTTCCATCTAGCTTAAGTTTGGTTCATCCAGTCTTTTATGTTTCTATTTTGAGGAAGTTCATTGGTGATCCTTCTTCGGTTGTTTCTTTGGAAGGATCGAGTATTTTGGATTCTCTGTCTTATAAAGAGGTCCCAGTTAAAATATTAGATAGGCAAGTTCATCAGTTACGAACCAAGGATGTGGCCTAGGTTAAGGTTCTATGATGGAACTATAAGGTGGAAAAAGCTACTTGGGAAGTGGAAAAGGACATGAAGTCCAAGTATCCGTATCTATTTTCTGCTCTTGGGATTCGTGCAGAAGGTATGTGTCTTCAACACATTTTTTTCTTCTGAGTTGGTTAAAGAAAAGATTAATATCTTTGCCTCTTTGCTTACAAACTTTGTTAAAAGGATGTTTGATAAGGCAAATGACTCTGTATATGGTTACCCCTACCTTGTCTGTCATTTGGGGATGAATGTTCCTAGTGGGGGAGATTGAAATATCCTGGGTTTTGGCCCTTAGAAAATTTCTAGGAATTTTCG
Source organism: Capsicum annuum (assembly GCF_002878395.1). Classification (NCBI taxonomy): domain Eukaryota; kingdom Viridiplantae; phylum Streptophyta; class Magnoliopsida; order Solanales; family Solanaceae; genus Capsicum; species Capsicum annuum. The sequence continues at coordinate 143,171,862 of NC_061121.1, read as the reverse complement.
TTATCCAAACCCAATACGACTCATGGGTACGAGCCGTATGTTGGGGTACGAGTGATATGGTCCTATTGTATGCTGACCAATGTTAGTTGGTGGGATGTTTTTGGTCATTGGAAAGGGTACGACATAAGGGTATGAGTCGTAGGGCTTGGTATGAGTCGTATCTAGGACTTGTATGGTGTGCAATGTCTGATCATCCTAGTATTTCATTATGCGAGGGATACGGGTCATGGATACAAATCATATGTTGTGGTTACGACTTGGTTGGATGAGTCATATACTAGACAGTGTCTGATCCAAGGGTGAGGCTTGGATACGAGCGGTGGGTACCGATCGTATTGGGAGGGTACGACTCATATGGATCAGTCGTATCCCTGTGATGGGATTTTGTGCATCTTAAATGAGGGTATTCTGACATTTTCCTACTTACCCTAATTAGTACCCACGACTTCTAATACACTTAGGAGGTTATTTACCCTATTATTTTATTCATTAACACTTAGAAACTGTTCTAAAACATTCCATGATTCTCTCAAGAGCTTTTGGGGCAATAGAGCTAAGGTTTTAACTAAGGAGTGCTTTGGGGCTTGTCTTGGGGATTTCCTTCCATTATCTCCTTGGTTTAAGGCATGATTCTCTTTCCACGTTGTAATTTCAACTAATGGCATGGTTTATATGATTGATTTCATGGTTTTACTATTTCATGATTATGGCTTTCAACTATTATTTGGGGGTTTTGATATTAAATGCTTTGTTATGATTTTAATTATTCTTTTATATGCGTTAATGGTGGTTTTGGACAATTAGATGGCATGATAATGGCTTAATGATTTTTGGAATGGGTTTTGATTATATTTTGTCCCCAATGTGTTTGATAAAATGCTTATAAAGGTATATTCATTGCATTGACTTCTTTTAATGGAACTCTTGCTTGTTTTCAGCTTATGTAATAAAGCTTTAAATGGTTTAAATGGTTTATAAAGGCTAAAGGCTAAATGGTTATGCTTGTGGGGAACATGGAAGTCTCCCAAGTAGTTTAATATGGTATTTAGAAGGGCACTTGAAAGTCCCCTTAACTTAAATGGTTTGGCTATAGATATTACTTACAAGTAAGCGGTGGTATGACGATACTACTAATATTGGCCTTGGTTAATAAAATGGTAAATGGATTGGTTGGTCATTTGGAAATAGTTTTAATTGGTCATTGATGGCGGGGTGTGTAGCAAAGCCATGAAAGGTGGCGGTTCGGGGCTAAAACTGAAAACTCATATTTTGTCGATATGAGGATTGGTCTTAGTAGACCATATGCATAATGTCACACTATTGAGGGATGTACTAGTCATACCATAGGATGCTTCCCTGGTCGTGCGGCTACACACGTTGGGCCCTTTTAGCAGGAGGAGTTGAACCCATATAGCCCATGGGTGGTTTAGGACAGACAAGCTACACAGCCCAAATAAGGTTTTAAAGGCATACTAAACTCAGTCCCCTTTTTCGGCATGGTTATATGTATATACATATATGGTTGGTTGTATTGGATGGTTTTACTTGGTTTTATAATTGGCATTATTTTATACTTATTCTAAGATTCATGCTAGCGGTCACTCGCTAACCCGTCTACTAGCAGTTGTATACCCACACTATACAGGAATCGGTTGTTCGAGTCCTCCTACATGGTGATTAACTCAGAGACAGCATTTGGACTAAAGTGGTGAGCTTTCTTTCTTTCGGAAGGCATCATTTCATGTTATGGATATTATTGGATGTTTTGACTTTATTTTGGATATTGATTTTGGCATGGTTGGGGGCATGTTCCCACCGAATTTATTTACTCTTTTGGATACAGGCTTTGTGGTTCTTTTGGGGGTTGGTATGGGCGGGATCATTATTGGTGTCGGCCTTGGCATTGGAATAGGTTGGGAGGCTGGCATCATCGGACACAATTTCTCACTGTTCCATCGTATTACATTTTGCGATTGATTATATCATATTATGTTTTGTTTTTTTTTTGTTATGGCCTGATGTCCTTTGGTTTGTCTTGGTATGGTTGGATAGTTGATTTGGTATGAGTGGACTCGATTGGGTCGGTCACGGTTGTGACCCTATCCCAGAGTCTTCATGAGAGCATTTACGTTATATTGTTATATGCTCAAAATTCAGCCCATCTAAGATTGGATATAGGTGGTTAGGTTGGGTAACAAGGGGCGGTCCCGGATCCTGGTTGGACTTGGGATGCCCATTACAACAAGGCCTAGGGTTGGGTCGTGTCATTCTGACACCATCGTTAAGTGATACTAACTTTTCATTCTGCCATCACTAGTATGATGTGTTCTCCATTACCTCTGGTTACTGGCTGATCAGGACCTTTAAGAATCTTGTATAATAGAGTGGTGATTTTCTAATTTCTTTGCTAGTATATGATAGTCCATTGATTTATGTTTATTGACAATTTCATCTATGTTCTGTTTAGGCATACTACTACTGTTGTTTCCTTAGGTCTTTGTATGTACTTGATGAAAATATACTAAGTATGTTGTTGTTTGTTGTTTATTTTCATAGTTATTAGATATTTGATGCTAAAGACTCAATCTTTATGATTTGTTAAAAATTCGGGTTTGTACGTTTTTGAGCTCTCTCCGTTGTTTTTCTCAAAGGGCTACTGTAGTAGAAAGTTAAAGTTTTTTTGGGCTTCATGATGATAATGGAGTTTGGAGCTTTGTGGTGAATGGAAATGGTGTGTATGTTGTGAAGATTACAGTTTTTGTTGAGTAAAGTTGATAAACGGGGTGATTTTTTTTTGGTTTGTATTAGTAATGGTACAATTAAGTATGTTAACATACTGCTGCTGCATTCTGTAGTAGTTGAGGTGCTATTACCAGATTTAGGATATCTGTATATTCTCTTTTGATGGTATTGCTATTTTTTACCTTTTTATTTTAAAAATCTGCTATGCATTTTATTGTGCTTATATTTCAATCACAAGTGCCACTTCAACATTGACATCACAGATGCCAGCGGTACAATTATGGCAATAATCTTAGAAACATTGGGAGAACGAATATTGCCCCTAATTGCCGAAAAATATATGAGAGTGTTGTTATCTAGGTACAGAAATACATACTTCTACCAATGTGAAAATCCTTTTCTTAGAACTTTCTTCTATCGATAAATAAAAATACCACATTATGCGAACTCCTATTTAATGTGCTATCTTTTACCTTTTTTACTTAGCAACAAACGTTGTCTATTGCCCGTGTAAATCGCCAAATTGCTCATAAACTATTTAAGCTCCAGCTACAAAAGTCAATCTTCAAATTTCCAGACCAAAACCTAGTATGCTGGCTGTTTCATCCTCCGTTGAAGCAAAAACCACAATTCTTGCAACATCACCATTACCCACGGGTCTCACAGAGACAGGTAAGAAGTAAAAATTGAACCATCCACACCAATGAAAAAGGACTAAAACTAATAATACTTCAATATTTTGTTTGCTATCGTACTCCACTTCCCTTTTACCTGAGCTCCACCAGTTATTCAAATATTTACATAGCGATAACAAATGTTGTAGTTATCGCGCCTATTCATATAGGTTGATTTTCTCAGCATAACACTAAAATCTTCAGTATTATTAGTAGCAAATAGGTAGGTCTAACTTACAGATTATAAGAATTTTTCTACTGAGGTGAAATTTATTCCATCCACGCGACACAATCAGGTAAATAGAACTATGACACTCCCCTTTATTACACCTTCTCAACGCTCTTACATTTCTGTCACGAATGACCGCTACCCAAGTTTTAAATTTTGGTTGCTGCTATTAGCTTCATCACATGGTATACCATATACATGTGGATTTTGGCTTTCCTATACTAACATCATATAGTGGGATGCATAACAAACTTTTTGCCTTGTGATGTAAATAAATGGCAATCGACATCTCAATGTACAGCAACAGTTTACCATGGCAAGCCTACATGTTGATTGTTTTTGTATGTAAATAGCTTCTACAAATGATGAAATTTTATGTAAATAGTTTTCCTATGAAATATTTACATAATATTATTTAGAGTCTTTCTGCTGGTGACAAAAATGATGTTCACGCTTATCATTGGGTCCGTGCTTGCATGGGCTTCTCCGTCTAGTTAATATATAAGTGTAGATGAAGTTGTTGAAGTAGGCAACTCATGGCCGACATGCTTTCTTCAGTTGTTTCAACCATGATTTTACTATATCACCCTTAATTAATTATTATAAGTCATTTACGTTTAGAAAATTAATAACATTAATAAAAAATAAAATAGACATTTATGACATTCTTGTTTCAACTGCTTCAACTGTCATTTTACTATATCATTCCTAATTAATTATTATAAATCATCTAAGTATTAAAAAAATTAATAATATTTATTAAAAAAAGTATAAATAGACATAAAGGGATAATTAACTCTTGATGTTTTAAGTTAGTTTGGCGTCTTAGATGGGGTCTACTTAAAAAAAAATTCACATGTATTTTATATAGTAATTTTGTTATATCACTTCTAATTAGTTATTATAAGTCATTTAAGACATGTCTGCTTCAATCGTGATTTTACGATATCACCCCTAATTGATTATTATAGGTCATCTAAGCATTAGAAAATTAATAATATTTCATTAAAAAGGTAAAATAGAAATAAAATTTTAAGTTAACTCTTGATGTTTTAAATTAACTTGACGACTTATATGGTACCCACTTAATTTTTTTACGAGTATTTTTTATAGTAATTTTACTATACCACGTCTAATTAGTTATTATAAGTTATTTAAGTATTAGATAATAAACAATATTTAATAACAAGGATAAAATAGATATAAAATGATAAATTAAAAATGTTTGCATGAAATATTTTGCTATAGAAATATTTGTGTCAAAAAAGAGTATGAAAGTAGTACACCTATTGAGATTTAAATGATTAGATTCAAGCAAAAAATTAAATGTAGATACGAGCTAAGATGTAAATGGTCAAAATTTTAATTTTTATTAGGTACAAATAAATGAAGCATAACATACTTAAACAAGAAAGTTAAATTTTAAATTTTTTTTACTACTTTTTCATTTTAATTTACGTGACACCATTTGATTAAGCATGGAGTAGAAGAAATAGAATGCTAGTTTAAATTCGAAGTAAAATAAACCATAAATTTTATATGGTCATAAAATATTTCATTAAAAAATACATAAAAATTATAAAAATAAATTGTTTCTAAAAATATAAAAACAACATTCTTTTAGGAACAAATTAAAAAGCAAAATGTGGCAAATAAATTTTAAAAAAAATAACGGGCCCGCGCTAAGCACGTGAGATATGCCATTAGTAGACGACACAAGATACAAAATCATAAATTATGAAATACTTGTTATATAATATGGATGTCATGTGACATGTATATGTGTGAAATATTAGAAATAATAGTTAGTAGTCAAGTTGGATTTGAAGACCAAAACTTTCCTTGTTCAATTAGAATTTGAATACATACATAGTTGGCCAACTTGCCATTTTGCCAACTTGAATTCAAGTTTGGTGTGCTTAGTAACTAAGTTTGGTATCTATAAATAGCCACCATTTGCATATTTTATTGATATATCAAAAGTAGTAAAACAAGAAGTATTAATAAATTTCCTAAAGTTCTCTCCTTTCTTTAAAGTTTGATATTGATATTTTATCTTTATTTATATAACACGTTATCAGCACGAAACCCTACTGTATCAAAATTTGACGGCTAAGGTATTACTCTCTCATTCTTTTAATATGTTTAATCTTACAAAACTTGAGTTTGTTGCCCTTCAAAGCTGGGGCAAGAACTATTTTTCATGGGTATTGGATCCTGAAATCCATTTAGATGCTATGGGTCTTGGAGACGCCATTAAAATTGAAAATAAATCATCAAAACAAGATTGTGCTAAGGCCATGATATTTTTGCATCATCATATTGACGAAATTTTGAAAATTGAATATCTTACTATTAAGGATCTACTTGTTTTGTGGAATAACAGTTACGAAAGGTATGACCACCTAAAGATGGACATTCATCCAAAGGCACGATATGATTGGATGCATCTTAGGTTTCAAGACTATAAGTCTGTGCATGAGTATAATTCTACCATGTTTAGAATTTTTTCTCAATTAAAACTCTGTGGAGATACTATTACTGATGTTGATATGATGGAAAAAACACTCTCTACCTTCCATGCCTCGAACGTACTTTTACAGCCATAATATCGAGAAAAATTTTTTAAGAAGTATTCTTGACTGAGTTCTTATCTTCTTGTGGCTGAACAAAACAATAATTTGTTATTGAAAAATCATGAAAATCGACCTACTGGATCGACACTATTTCCAGAAGTAAATGAGGTGTACACCCACCATGCTAAGCGTGGAAAAGGTCAAGGACTTGATTCCAGATGTGGAAATAATCATGGTTATGATTATGGTCAAGAAAGAAATCATGTTCCTAGCGTTAATCATTCAACGAAGAAAGGACATCGTCAAAAGGAACAAGGAAAATATGAGAAACATGATGCGGTTAGAGCATGTGTTTATTTTCGATGTGGCGCAAAGGGACACTGTGTGTGTGATTGTCGCACTCCCAAACATTTGGTTGATATTTACAAAGCATCACAAAAGAAGAAAGAAAAAAATCCTGAAGCTAATTTTGTCTCTGAAAATCATGTTGACATCTCACACTTGGATGTAGTAGATTTCTTCGAGCATCCTAAAAAAAATAGATCACTTGATTGGCGATGGTTCTGTGGCTATGGAAGAATGAATAAGTTTATTTATTTTTGGTAATAGTAGTAATTAGTAAACTTAAGATCATGTAGTAGTAGTAGTACTAGTTTTTTAATTAGTTTTATTTTCTTACTGGTCATATTATCATAGGTTCATTAGTAAAGTGAATCTATTTTGGTCCCGTTATGATTAAATAGTATTTTAATGTATTTTTAGTTATAATGGATGTTATGTTGTTGTCAAATCAACAATAGACTCTTTTATCTAAAAATGAATGGATCTAGTTAAAATTAATTTCGCAAAGTAACATACATGTTTTGATTAAACAGACCTTTTTGTAAATTCCATAGCAAAATGATAACTATGAGTAATTGTTATATTACTTAGCTTTTGTTTTAAACAAATATTTTATTTATATATTTTATTTTGTGTATGTTATTCTATTTGAAGATATGGATAATTCTCAAAGCAACTTATCCCATTATGAAGACATTTGCTTGATTGATTCTGTCACACACATACAATATTTAAAAATGAGAAATATTTTTCTTATTTAAGTATGGGCAAGATAAATATTACTACAATTTTTTGTAGTACTAATTTGATTGAAGGCTTTGAAAAAGCCACTATAATTTTGCCTAAGGGAGCTAAACTCATCATAAATAATGCTATATTTTCTCCTAAGTCTCGGAGAAACTTATTAAGTTTTAAAGATATCCGTGAAAACGGTTATCATATCAAGAAAATGGATGAATTGAATCTTGAATATCTTGGTATTACCAAGAATGTCTCAGGGCAGACATGTGTCATAGAAAAGTTCCATGCTTTATCTTCTGGCCTGTATTGGACAAAGATTAGTGCAATTAAGGCACATTTTATAGTAAACCGAAAGTTTACTAATTTAATATTTTTTAACATTGGCATGATCTATTGGGACATCCTAGATCTATAATGATGAGACGAATCATAGAAAATTCAAATGGGCATGCATTAAAGAACTTGAAGGTTCTTTCAAATGATGAATTTTCTTGTACTGCTTATTATCAAGGCAGGTTAATTGTGAGACCATCACCAACTAAGGTTGAGATTGAATCCCCTGCATTTTTAGAACGCATACAAGGGGATATTTGCGGACCTATTCACCAACTTAGTAAGTCATTTAGATATTTCATGGTCCTAATTGGTGCTTCTTATAGATAGTCTCATGTGTGCCTATTGTCATCTCGCAGCTTGATATTTGCAAAATTATTGGCACAAATAATATGATTACGGGCACAATTTCCTGATAATAAGATTAAGTCAATTCGCCTTGACAACGCTGCAGAGTTTTCATCCCAAGCATTTAATGATTATTGCATAACAATTGGGATAAAAGTTAAACATCCTATAGCTCATGTACACACTCAAAATGGTCTTGCTGAGTTATTAATTAAATGTCTTCAATTGATAGCAAGACCATTGCTTATGAAAACTAAGTTGCCCACCGCTGTTTGGGGTCATGCAATTCTACATGTTGCGATGCTTGTTCATCTCATACCAATAAATTATCATAAATTTTCTCTGTTATAATTGATTTTGGGCTGAAAGCCTAATATATCTCATCTAAGAATTTTTGGATGTATTGTGTATGTGCCTATTGCACCACCATATAGCACAAAGATGGGTCCCTAAAGAAGGTTAGGAATTTATGTTGGGTTTAATCACCCTCCATTATTCGCTACCTTGAACCATTAATGGGAGATATGTTCACTGCTCGATTTATAGATTAGAGGGAGAAAATAGTGTAATCAATAGAGAGATTTTGTGAAAAATTCATTACTATCTCATCTTGATCCACGTACTTTTGTTTGTGAACAAGAAGTACATAAAATTATTCATCTGCAAAAAATTGCAAATCAAATTCTTGAAGCATTTACTGATTTGAAAAAGGATTACTAAATCACATATACCTGCAGAGAATGTCCCAATTTGAATTGAGGTTCCTGTAAAACCATCTACAAGTGTCATGGCTAATGAGTCCAAAGCATTCTTGAAGTGTGGTAGACCATTGGGTTCAAAGGATCGAAACCCTAGAAAAAGAAAAATAAATGGTCACGATGACACTACGAAAGATCCTCATATGAAAGTTTAAGATTTGAGTGATATTGATATCCTTAAAGGAATTAATGAGCCTAAAACTCAAGAAAATGAGGAACTATACATAAATTTAAGTAATGTTGGAACTAATTTGAATTGATCTGAAATAATAGTGGATTATGTCTTTGCATATAATATTGCAACAAAAATTATGCAAGATAGTGAAGATCTTAAATCTCAATCTATCACAGAATGTCGACAAAGAAATGATTGTCCAAAATGGCAAGAAGTAATTTAATCAGAATTGAATTCACTTGTCAAACATGAAGTTTTTGGACCTATAGTTTAAACACCTAACAGTGTTAAGCCTGTTGACTATAAATGGGTCTTTGTGTGAAAAAGAAACGAGAAAAATGAAATACAAAGGTAGCAAGCACTCCTTGTTACACAAGAATTTTTACAACAGCCTGGTGTCGATTATGAAGAGACATATTCACCAGTTATGGATGCAATAACATTGCGTTATCTTATTAGTTTCACTATCCATGAGAGACTTGAAATGATTTTGATGGATGTGGTTATAGCCTATCTCTATGGGTCACTTGATAATGAGATATACATGAAAGATCCAGAAGGATTTAAGATGTCAGAAGCATATAGTTCAAAGCCTCGGGAAATGTATTCTATTAGATTGCAAAGATCATTATATGATTTGAAGCAATCTGGACGCATGTGGTATAACCATCTTAGTGAATATTTATCTAAAGAAGGTTATACAAATAATGAAATTTGCCTATGTGTTTTTATAAAGAAAACAACATTAGAGTTTGTTATACTTGTTGTCTATGTCGATGACATAAATCTTATTGGAACTTCAATAGAGCTTCAAAAGGCAATTGATTACCTAAATAAAGAATTTGAGATGAAAGATATTGGAAGGACAAAATTACTAAGCATTTGACAAACGGTATTTTTGTCCATCAATCTGCCTACATAGAAAAGCTGTTGAAAAGGTTTTATATGGATGGAGCACATCCATTAAGTACTCCAATGGTTGTTCGATCACTTGATGTGAATAAGGATCCATTCCAACCTCAAGAAAAGAATGAGGAACTCCTTGGTCTTGAAGTACCATATCTTAGTGCAATTGGTGCACTAATGTATCTTGCAAATACTACAAGGCCTGATATAGCCTTTTCAGTTAATTTATTAGCAAGGTATAGTTCTTCTCCTACCAGGAGACATTGAAATGGTATCAAACATATATTACGGTACCTAAAAGGGACTATCGATATGGGCTTATTTTATTCTAAATATTGCAGTCCCGATCTTGTTGGTTATGCTGATGTTGGGTATTTATCTGACCCACATAAAGCTCGATCTCAAATAGGCTATGTGTTCATATGTGGGGGTACTGCTATGTCTTGGAGATCAACAAAGCAGTCTATTGTATCCACCTCATCGAACCATGCTGAGATAATAGTTATTCATGAAGCAAGCCGAGTGTGTATGTTTGAGGTCCATGATATACCTTATTCAAGAAAAATATGTTTGAAATGTGACAAAATACCCACAATTTTATATGAAGATAATGCAACATGCATACCACAACTAAAAGGAGGATTCATAAAAGGAGACAGAACGAAGCACATCTCGCCAAAACTTTTCTACATACACGAGCTCCAGAAAAATGCTGATATCAACGTGCGACAGATTTGTTCAAGCGAAAATATTACTGATTTATTCACCAAGTCTCTACCAACTGCAACTTTCAAGAAGATGGTGCATAAGATTGGGATGCGAAGGTTCAAGTCATTAAATTGAAGTTTTCATTAGGGGGAGTAAAATACGCGTAGTACTCATTTTTCCTTAACCAAGATTTTGTCCCAACCGGGTTTTCCTGGTAATGTTTTTAATGAGGCAACACTAAAGGCGTATTACAAGATGTGTGTACTCTTTTTCCTTCACTGGCTTTTCCTATTGGATTTTCCTAGTAAGGTTTTAACGAGACAGATTATCTATTAATGGACATCCAAGGGGGAGTGTAATATAATATGGATGTCATATGACATGTATATGTATGAAATATTAGAAATAATAGTTAGTAGTCAAGTTGGATTTGAAGACCAAAACTTTCCTTGTTCAATTTGAATTTGAATACATACATAGTTGGCCAACTTGCCAACTTGCCATTTTGCCAGCTTGAAGTCAAGTTTGGTATGCTTAGCAACTAAGTTTCATGTTTATAAATAGCCATCATTTGTACATTTTATTGATATATCAAAAGTAGTAAAACAAGAAGTATTACTAAATTCCCTAAAGTTCTCTCCTTTCTTTAAAGTTTGATATTAATATTTTATCTTTATTTATATAACAATACTTCATCTATTTCATATTATTTGAACTACTTGCCACAGGCTTAAGAAACTTTTAAGTAAAGGTGTAGTTTACTAAACTAGCTTTATAATAATATTTTAAAACTCCAAAATTGACTACTACTACTTTATGTAGTTGTTTAATATCAAAGATAGAATGAAAAAAAAGTAAATAACTCTCTTGATTTATAAAAATGGGCAAGTAAATTAGAACATATACTTTTAGTAGGAGGGTCAAGTAAAATAAAATGAATAGAGTATTTAAAAAGTAGTTGTTTCAATTTACTTGTCCAATTTACAAAATTAAGAGAAGTTTATCATTTTTTTCATACTATCTCTATCATTAAATGATTCTATAAGATATTCCCTTCTTTCGTTTTTACTTGTCGTAACTATTAAAAAAAATAATTGATATGACTATTTTATCATACTATCTCCATTAATTAATGTTTAGTGTTAGATATTGAAAAATAATTTGGAGAATAAGTAATTAATATTAAAGGTAAAATATGAAAAAAATAATTATCTTTTCTTGATAGGTCAAAAGTAACAAGTAAAAAGAAAATTAATTTTAAAAATAAATGAAGAAAATATTAATAATCAAACTTAATTTTTTGAAATATAAATAATAAATTTTTATGAAATATTTTTTAACGCAAGTGTAAGTCAACAAGCGCGAGTTGAAGTAGTAAAATAAATAATAAATTTATAATAAATAATTTTTAATGGAACTATAAGTCAACAAGCGTGAATCTATTTATATATAAAGAAAGATTATGGAGTTGCTGATGTAACATGCCTCTAAGATTAGCATTGAGATTTATTTTTTTTTGTGATTTTTTAAACATTTTCTTTTATTTTAAAATGTTGAAATTTCACCTAAATATTTATAGAATATTAAAAGATAATGACATTTAATTTTTTTCATCATTTTTTTTGTTTCACATTCGGTGTTTGGTGCCCGCATTGGAGCCTCGACTAATCCGGATAATGCGTTGCAGGGCCCATTAAGTTAGCAGCGCTCCCAACAGAGTTTTCTCTATAACCAGGATCGAAACCCTGACCTCTGATTAAGGGTGGAGCAGCCCCATCCATAGCACCACAACCCATATTGGTAATTTCTTTCATCATTAATGCTATTAATCTCTTTTTTTTTTTGGTTCATATTTTTCATTAATAATTGTATTTTAAAAGCTATATTTAAGAGTAATTTCAAGAGTTTGGCAATATTATTTAGGAAATAAAAAGTTTGTGAAGACAATAAAAGATTGTAATAGATGATATTGGAGTCATGAAACTTTAGTTTTTTTTAGTGAATTTCTTTATCTTTTCTTCTATATCTTCCATTCTCTTCCAAGTTCCAGCTTTCTTATATACTAGTTAATTTATTTGCGTTTCGCGAGGTTATAACAATACAAATAATTTATTAAATAATATATAGATAGATTTTTATATGAAAAGAATATAAAATTAAAAAAATACAAAAAAAAATAAAATAATTACACTGACTCAACCGCTTCTCAAAATAATAGACGTACAATTCATAGAGTAAATATGTTAACATATAATCATCTACTTTAGAAGGTGAAGAGCAAAATATTTATTCGTGTAATTATAATGATTAAAAATAAATCAGATAATATACTATTTCTCAAAGTTAAAAAAAAAAGAAAAAGAAGAAATAAATAAAACAAAAAGGTTTCTTTTTTTATGTATATAAATTTTTTAAAAATAAATTAGATAAATACACAAACTTTTTAAAATTAAAAAGAAAAAAAATGAACAAAACATAAATGGTTCTTTTTAGTGTATATAGAATTTTAGAATTAATTGCCTTATTTTCCTCCCTCGCCTTCATGTTTCTTTATATTTCTCAAATTTTATGTCTGCATATTTATTAATAGTCCTAAAACTTAATCATAACTAAGACCAAATAATGAATATATTTCAATTATTAAAACTTATTTAGCTATGGATGGATGTTGGTTGCTTTGTATTTCTTTACATGTGATTAATGGAAATAAGAGAAACGGGTGAAAGTCCAACAAGTATAATTTGGTCCTTTTCTCACCTTCAACCTCAATTTTTTAACTGAAATATTAGGCCTTATTTGGTCATGAAAATTATAATTTTTTGAAATTAGAGTTGAAATTAGAGTTGAAGTTGTATTTGACCATAAATATAAATTAAAAGTTGTTTTTGAAATTTTATGAGAGAAGTATGAATGAAAAAAAGTGAAAAAACTTGTTTTAACTTTTTTATTTGTTTTTACTTTTTTAAATAAAATTTTGAAATTATATTTAAAATTTTCATGATCAAATACATATAATTTTTTCTACAAAAGTAAAATAATTTTTTTAAAAAAATAAAAATTTTTCATGACCAAACAGTGCAAATTTTACCAACCCAAAATAAAGAAAAGGAAAAAAAATAATTAGTGATAGTAATAAGCAAAGACACTAATTTTTAATTCTCCATTAGTCCAACCTTAGTTCTCTTCTCTCTCTTTCACCTGTAGCACTTTTTTTTTGTGTGTATTGCTTCCTTTGCTGCACAATTTGGAATTGGAAAAAATTATCAGATCAAACATTAGATGCTATTACTTCACTTTTACCACCTGATCTCTTCCTCTAACAATCTCTCTTTCCTAATTTTACAACCAAAATCTCAAAGCCTTCAAAATCACTGATTTTTTTTTTAATTTTTTTTTATAAAAAAATTGCTAACTTTCATTTTCAGTCGTTTTCCAAAGTTTCAGCTATCTCGTGTTGTTTTTTTCCTATATTTTTGGAAGACACAATTCAGTTTCTTGAATTTTTCACTTCACTCCCTCAAAAAGCGTTTCCACATTTTTTTGACTAGTAATTTTTTGGTGAATTTAAGGAATAATTTGTATTTGAGGTGATTGGAAATTGGAGATTTTTGTAAATGAATGGGAGGGGTTGGAGGTGAAATTGGTGTTTGGGGTTTGCAGATTTTGGGGCTTTGTTGATAGCATGAATTCAGAGGCCAATCGAGTTGGTGGGCAAGTGGAAAGGGATATTGAGCAGGTAAATGTTTATAGAATTATTACTGGCAGATTGAAATTTGTTGATTGTTATTGTTTTTGTTAGGTAATTGGTATTAATATATTGTTACTGATAAGCTGAGACCAGGCGTAGTTGATTTGATTGTATTTTGTTTATTATAAGCTGAGCATAGTTAGTTTTAGATTGAGGAGGGTGTGTTTCGTTATTGATCAGCTGGGCCCAGCTAGTTTTGGATTGAGAAGTAGTTGATTTAATTGAATTTAGTTATTGATAAGTGGTTCCAATTAGTTTGGACGGGCTCAGCTAGTTTTGGATTGATGAGTAGTTGATCTAATTGAGTTTAGATTTTGATAAGTGGTTCCAACCAGTTTGGAGCGGAAGTGCAGTTGATTGATTTGTATTATATTTTGTTATTGATAAGCTGACCCTAACTAGTTTGCGGTAGAAGGGTAGTTAGATAGTATTTCGTTATTGGTAAGCTCTGGAAACTTGGGGAATGTCCTATTATTTTTACGTAGTATATATGACTGCCTTTTTTTGAAGTTATGAGAATGCCACAATTATTTTTGTTGTCTCCTCTTTGGTTTTGTTTTTAGCATTAAAAGTATTTTTGGCATTCTGTGGTGAGAATTCACAATCAGGTTCCTCCTTATGGGGTGTAATGCAAATAACTGATAAAAGAAAGCGTGTTTAACTGAGACAAAATTCTGCAATGCTCATTTGATACAGAATAGGAATGACAATTAAGTTAATAATACTCGGATAGCATGAGTGATAAAAGAAAGCCTGTTTAATTGCGACGATAATTCTGTAATTCTCATTTGATGCATAGAATAGGAATGTCAATAAGGTAATAATATCTAGGATAGCATTTCTGACGAACAGTAATCCATAAGATTGCTGGGGATGTGGTTTCTGCTGTTGACATGGTAATAATTTAAAGGATTGATGTTAGATAGCAAAAGCAATCATGTTGAATTAAGTATTTTGAATCTAAGTTGCTCGGACTCTTCACTTCTTCATCGCTGCATCCTGTTGACACGAACGGGTGTGTGGATAAGGGATCCATATGGATATGGTCAATAAATTTTGGGACTTCGACAAAGATCGATCTAGAAAGTCTACACGAATACAATGATTTATGAAATCAAAACAAAAGCTAGGGTGAAGTCATAATTTAGGCATATGTCTTTTAATCGCTAAAGATATTTGTATTAAAAGGTCCGCAACCAAAAGGTGCTTTCAAGACAAGAAGTCTATCAAGACCTCTACATCATTTGCAGTAGCCATTTTACACCCAAAAAAAGCAGGAGATGCATTTGTACTTAAGAATAGATGCATATTCAAACTTGCTCTAAAACATTCGCGCATTCCTTTCTTTCCAAATAGTCCACCATAATTTAGCAAGTTTCTATAACTCTACTTTTAGATAGTTGAGTTAATTTTAGCTGAATCAGGAACTCTATCCATACCTGGATCCATAATCCCAACAACCACCACCACCACCACCACAGACCCAGTGTAGTTCCATAAGCGGGCACACGGAATATTAAACTTAGATCATGAAGGATCTGACCTCCTCTGAGGTATTGGTATGGACTGCGTACACTTACCCTCTCCAAACCCTATTTGGTGGGAATATACTGGGTATGTTGTTGTTATTGTTGTTGTTGAAGGATCTGACCTCCAGATCTGCACATGTATCGAACAGCCGCGCCTAAGTCCGAGCAACTTAGTTTTCACTTACCACCTAAGTAGAACTACTTTGTTTCTTGTTCCATTGTTTATTTATTAGTTTTAAAATTTCTGGACGTTTTTAGTCTCATTCAGCTTGTAATTACTTCTTATGATCTACATCAGGCCATAACTGCTCTAAAGAAGGGTGCATACTTGCTCAAATATGGAAGAAGGGGAAAACCAAAGTTTTGCCCCTTTCGGCTGTCAAATGTAAGTATCAGCTCATGTTTCTTTAGCCTATGTAATTTACTTTGTACTGTTGTGTTCTTCCTATTTTTCTCTGTATCATCTATGCATATTCTTGTAAGATTTTCTCTATCATTTTTACTTACTGAACCAAAAGGAAAAAAGATTTCTGATAAGAATCGGGTTATGTTGATAAACAAGAAAAATAATGCGGAAGTAAAAAACCCTAAGATTAAAGACAAGAAATTAAACATAGATGAAATTTGAGAATAAATCCCCAATTTTGAAATGAAGTGCTAAGAACCCTAATTGATCTTAGTATTCAAAATTAGTGGATTAAGACTAATTATGATACCAATAGAGTCAATTCAAGAACTGAAATCCAAAGGTGATCTAGACCCCTATTTTGAAGAAATTAAAGACAACAATTAGTATAAGACTAATCACCTTCTTTAATTAACTTTAATAGAAACCAAAGATATCAAGTTAAGAATTAATCTTACCTCCTAAAGAATCGTTGTAGCCACACACAAAGGTGTAAATAAGAGAAACTCTCAATTAATAATAATGTTGTCTTCCTAAAAAAAACAAAATCCACCCCTATATATATAGGGAAAAAACCTATCCCAAATAGCATGGGATTCGAATTCTACTTTTATGGAAAATAAATAACTCTAGGAAACTTTAAAACTAGGAAACTTTAAACTAGGAAAATAATATCAAAAATAAATCCCTAACAAAATAAGGAAAAGTTCACAAATTTAATCAAAAATCATATGGCCCAATCTTCTTCCGTTTGGACTTAGACTTGAATCGTGAAATATGTATAGCACTTAGCCCATGCTTCTCCATAATTCTCGGGCTCATTCTTAGGTTTTTTCTTCCATCATAAGTTCTTCTTGATTCACATTGAGCCCGTCAATTTTAATGCAAGTGGGCTAGACTGGATGCTATCATTCCCCTCTTCTTGAAAACAATTCGTCCTCGAATTGGAATCTCACAAAATCAAGAAGACATACAATAGTAAACAACATTCATTACTTGAAAGCAACAATGGTAGGAACAAAACAAGATAGTGACCATGTGTCCACTTAACCCAATTAATCCTTGCATGTATAAATACACCTTTATAAAGCATGTGGACATCATCATCCCTATAGAAAATTCTCTTCCTTGAGCACAACAATATTCACGTTTAGATGACGTAGGGAATGATATGTGCCTCTCCAATTTAGCTCTATCAATAAAGTACTCCACTGGGCTTGTTAAAGACGTCATAAGCTCCGTAAAATATGTATCAAATTTAACACTTTTATGATATAGCCAAGCATCATCAATTACAATTCTCAAAGATTTTTTCACATAAAATTTATCCACATATGCATAGGAATTTTCAAGAAGGTTAGAAGAACCTTTCAATCTCGAAATAGAATCTCCACCAAATTCTAAGTAATTGCTCAAATTCTCCAACAAGGAATCATGAATAGGTTCAACAAAGGGTATTTCATCAAAAATATCAAAATATTCACGTATTTCCCCATCACTAGTAGCAAACATCTTTTTAACCTTACAATCACCGAGACTTGAAGAATTAGGTCTTATCTTGGTCTTATGTAGCAAAGGAATAATATCACTTCGTGTTTTCTTGCTCATTGGCGTTAGATCTACATCTGCCTTGTTGGACTTCTTGTCATGAATCTCATCTTGGACAAGTCCAAAATAGTTCTTTTTACCTATATTCTTCTCGTGAACAAACGTATGCTCAATCGGACATGTAGTATTAAGTTCAACAACCTTAGGATTAAGTTCATCCAATAAAGGCTTTTCAATGCAAACTTTTCCATGAGTACCTATAGCAGAGTCAAAGCAACTAAAAGAAGAAGTAGGAAGGTTAGAGCTAGAATAAGAAACAACCTCACTCAAACTTCCTTGGTTCTCTTTCTCTACCTTATTATTATCCCTCTGTTTATTACTCTCATGATCATCTCTTCTTTCTTTTCTCTTGACCTCACTTGACATTCCGTTCTCTTCACACAACACGACCTTTCTTCTTTCCTTTCTTGGAATATCAACATGCTCCCCCTTACTCCTATCATTCTTTTCTCTCTCAAAATTTTTCATTGCTTCTTTCACACGTTTGTGATCTTCATAAACTTAGGATGAAGTTAAAGGTACAAGTTTATATTTTCTTCCGTTTATCTCAAGAGAAACTCTATTCTCCCCCTTATCATAAATTGCATTCCTATCAAACTGCCAGGAATGCCTAAGCTTGATATGACAATCTTGCATTGGAATTACATCACAAAGAACATTATCAGAGTACCTTCCAATGGAGAAAGAAATCATGCATTGCTTAGTCACCTTAAGTTCACCGAAATCATTGTGTTTGATGCATGTAAGTTTCAACTTCACCATGTATGAACTTATCACATTAGCATCACTTTCAAAATCAATAATCATAGAGCAAATATTATCCTTTATCCCACACCTTGTATGAAAAACACTTCTCCGTAAATTAGTTATATTCACCTAATTAGGTGGGTTTTGGGTGACCTTTAATGCATGGAGTCGAGCAGAAATCCTTCTAAGTGCCTCGGCTATGTCCTTGTTTTGAGTCCTAGCATCAGTATCTTTTTGAGACATCTCCAAAAGTTAAAGTAAACAAAAACTCTCAATTTGACCCCCTTTTTTTGATCTCACCCTTTCTTACCCTTTTCCCACTCAAATTACTACCTTTGGCTGGATCCTTTGGGATTTATATATACAACCTTATTAGCAACAACTTTTTAGAAGTAAGATGTAGAAAGAAAAGAATTTATCAATACCCAGATAAATTAGGTCTGATGAGACAAGGAAAAAAGACCAATTTGTGTAAATAGTAAAATTTTCAAATTTCCCCTCTTCTTGATTTTCCTTGTTGATGTTGGAAATCAAGAAACACAAAAAAAATCTGATTTTTTTTTTTTGATAATACCTTAATTCTCAAATAGAGATTCTTTTTTTCTCTTTTTTTTTTTGGCTATGTAGCTTACAACAACAACAACAACAACAACAAACCCAGTGTATTCCCACATAGTGAGGTCTGGGGAGGGTAATATGTACGCAGTCCATACCAGTACCTCCGGAGAAGTAGCAAGGCTGTTTCCGATAGACCCCGGCTCAAGATAAGATAAGTCATCAAAAATGTACACAAAGCATGAAACAATATGACATGTCATAAATATGCCACCTATAAGGAGAGTAAACAAAGAATAGTAAGCAATCGTAATGCAGCATAACAAGAATACTGCACCGGTCAAGTAAAGCCTTATCCTACCTACCGAAAAAGTCACTAGCCTGCTATCCTAATACGCGTCCTCCAGATCTTCCTATCTAGGGTTATATCCTCAGTAAGCTGTAATTGCTCCCTGTCCCGCCTAATCACCTCTCTCCAGTATTTCTTCGTCCTACCTCTGCCCTGCTTGAAACCATCCAAAGCAAGCCTTTCACACCTACGAACCGGAGCATCCGTGCCCTTCCTCATCACATGTCCGAACCATCTCAAATGGACCTCCCGCATCTTGTTGGCTATGTAGCTTAACAATGAAAAAAATATTTTTTTTTGAGTATTTTTTTTTGTTGAAACTCCCAAGATTATCAAGAACGGAACCTTGATAGAACCTCTCTGATACCACATGATAAGAATCGGGTTATGTTCATAAACAAGAAAAATAATGTGGAAGCAAAAAACCCTAAGATTAAAGACAAGAAATTAAACATAGATGAAATTTGAGAATAAATTCCCAATTTCGAGATGGAGTGCTAAGAACCCTAATTGATCTTAGTATTCAAAATTAGTGGATTAAGACTAATTATGATACCAATAGAGTCAATTCAAGAACTTAGATCCAAAGGTGATCTAGACCCCTATTTTGAAGAAATTAAAGACAACAATTAGTATAAGACTAATTATCTTCTTTAATTAACTTTAATAGAAACTAAAGATATCAAGTTAAGAATTAATCTTACCTCTTAAAGAATTGTTCTTATAAGGTTGCAAGATAAATCCAAATTAGCCACACACAAAGGTGTAAATAAGAGAAACTCTCAATTAATAATAATGTTGTCTTCCCCAAAAAACAAAATCCATCCTTATATATATAGGAAAAAAAACCTATTCCAAATAGCATGAGATTCGAATTCTACTTTTATGGAAATAAATAAATCTAGGAAACTTTAAACTAGGAAACTTTAAAACTAGGAAACTTTAACTAGGAAAATAATATCTAAAATAAATCCCTAACAAAATAAGGAAAAGTTCACAAATTTAATCAAAACTCATATGGCCCAATGTTCTTCCGTTTGGACTTAGACTTGAATCGTGAAATTTGTATAGCACTTAGCCCATGCATCTCCATAATTCTCGGGCTCGTTCTTAGGTTTTTTCTTCCATTATAAGTTCTTCTTGATTCATATTGAAGCCCGTCAATTTTAATGCAAGTGGGCTAGATTGGATGCTATCAATTTCCCTCTCATTTGTTAAGTTTAGCATGAAGTTTAAGATACTATATTTACTTTTTCCTTTTTTTTTCCAAAGGTGAGGTGCCTTGGTGTATGTTATTTGCAGATGACGTAGTTTTGATTGACGAGACGTGTGGGGTGAGGGGTGGGGGTGTGAATGATAAATTGGAGGTTTGGAGACAAACTCTTGAATCTAAAGGGTTCAGGTTGAGTAGGACCAAGACGGAGTATATGAAATGCAAGTTTAGTGACTTGAGGCAGGAGGACGAGGTGGTAGTGAGGTTGTATTCTCAGGTTGTTTGTAAGAGGGATAGTTTTAAGTATCTTGGGTCTATGATTCAGGGGAATGGAGAGATTGACGAGGATGTCTCTAACCGTATTAGGGCAGGTTGAATGAAGTGGAGGCTCGCCTCGGGAGTGCTGTGTGATAAGAAGATGCCTCTAAGCTTAAAGGCAAATTCTACAGAGTGGCAGTTCGTCCGACCATTCTGTATGGAGTGAAGTGTTGGCCAGTTAAGAACTCCCACATTCAAAAATTAAAGGTGTCGGAAATGAGAATGCTGCGTTGGATATGTGGACTTACTAGAGGAGATAGAGTTAGGAACGAGATTATCCGGGAGAAGGTGGGAGTGGCTTCGGTGGAGGACAAGATGTGGGAAGTGAGGCCGAGATGGTTTGGGCATGTGATGAGGAGGGGCACGGATGCCCCAGTTCGTAGGTATGAGAGGCTAGCTTTGGATGGTTTCAAGAGGGGTAGAGGTAGGTCGAAGAAATACTGGAGGGAGGTAATTAGCGTGACATGGAGCAGTTACAGCTTACTAGGATATAACCCTAGATAGGAAGGTATGAAGGTCGCGGATTAGGAGGAGAGCGTTGGTGTAGCCAGGCTAGTAATCCTAGGACTGTGTCCATAGGTAGGAGCTGCTAGTTAGGAGAGTTTGGGTGTGTGGGGTGTCTTTTGTTTGTGAGTGTTTGATATTACTGTATGGGTGTCTTATTCCTTATTTCTGTTATTCCATCCATCCTGTTTCATGTTTTATTACGATTTTGTTTACTATTTTTTGTCTTGAGCTGGGGGTCTATCGGAAACAACCTCTCTACTTCTTCGGAAGTAGCGTTATGGACTGCGTACATTTTACCATCCCCAGACCCTACTTTGTGGGAATACACTAGGTTTTTTGTTGTTGTTGTGTAGTTTAATATCTATGACGGTCTTTGCTTTTGCCAATTTGGCTGCAATGCAAAATAACCCTGATGTTTGAGACTTTAGTTTTTCTTATAGTTGCTTAATTTCTTGTTTGACGTGTAACTACTTCGTTCTACAATTTTTAAGGCAATAAGAACTTCTAGATTCTATTTAACTTTACCTTTATTAAAAAAAAAAAAAAAGAACTTCTAGATTCTATAAAGCAGAAGCTAGTAGTCTATCAGGTTTTGTGGTAGATGCATTATTTTTTGCCTAATTTTTGGAGCTTAGGTACTTTGGCGTGACCCTTGTTTGTGAAATGCCTAATGGAGAATTGGTTTCAGGATCTCATATTATGTGTGGTACTGATCTTTCTTTTTTGGATCAAGGGCAAGAGGGGGAGTTTTCTTAGTCTTGTTAAAAGTATAAGCAGAAGAGAGAAATTTAATTCCTAACAATGGTTAGCAGGCTAGACATTTCTTATTGTAATTTCCATCTACAATCTCCTATTGATTTACAGGTGCTCTCAAGTTTGTGGAATCTTCAGCTTTGTGTCTTCTTGTACATAGGTTACCCAAATGTGTTGCTGCCTATCTATTTGAGAAACCCATTTAGGTTCTGATCCGAGTTACCTGACAATCAGTTTACAAATGCTTAACATATTATACCTTCTCCTCTATTTAAAAAAATGCTTAGCATTTCAGTTCCTTTGCCTTTCTTGTTTGTTCAGAATTGGTGTCTCTGTCGGAGTTATTATGTTTCAGATAAGAGGAGTACCATTTAAATTTTAGAAATACTACATGACATAAGGAGAACAATACCTTATCAAACATGAAAAGTATGCATCAAGTAGTTCAGGCTCCTTAATCGTTCTGCTAATATGTAAGCAGTATGTAAATTGTGACATCTGAATTGCATTACACCCAAAAAAAAAAAAAAAGTAAAAATAGCGCTGTGCCTATGCAGGATAATATTTAAAGTCGAGTTACAAGTAAAATGCAGAAAAAGTTGGTAATCAGATTGTCTTCAAAATCCTACCCTTTTCATGTTATCCAACAACCTATACTTAGAAATCATTCATTTATGCTGAATAAACTATATAATTTTCCATAAACATATGCACCTAAAGTAGTTCTTTACTCAGGTATACTGGTTTTCTCACAACAGAAAGAGAATCGACCATTTTGAGAACTATACTTCTTGCTGTTTAACCACAGCGTGTAGTTCAACACCATCAAATGCATTTATTCTTTGTTTCCTTCTTCCATGTTGCCCCGTAGCTCTGATTTAATGCTTGATTCTGGCCATTTCTTTGTCTGTCATTGCTGAAGACCTTGATTGTAACAGTAACCTTGTTTTCATATGAGAGAGAGAGATTTCATGCTGCTTAGATTGTTTATCTTTGCTTCCCTTTATTAGAAGTTGGATTTCTGCTGTATTACTGATAGCATAATTTGCTTCCCTGTTTTAAGTTAGTCTGACGTCTGGACTATACATATCAAAAAAAGTTAGCTATCAGAAAAAAAAAGTTAATGTGAAGTCTGCACTACTTTGTGTTCTTTGGAATGTAGCGCTAATTGAGAATCAATAGAGTCTAAAATTTTATTCTGATTCTGGTTGCAGGATGAGTCTGCTTTAATATGGTTTTCAGGTAAAGAGGAGAAACACCTGAAGCTAGGTCATGTGTTAAGAATAATATCTGGGCAACGCACTGTAAGTTCTCCCCATGGTGGAAAGCCTATTTCTGTTATGCAACTTTTTTTATATTGGTATCTCGATCATTCAAATGAATCCATCTGCGTATCTTTGGGGGGGGGGGGGGGATAGGTACAGAGGTGTGAGAATGTTTTCAACACTCCAATGTCACCCCTGTCAAAAGAGAACAGATATCTAGTTCATTTCTTAGATGGTATTGGCACCTTTTCTTGGGCCTTAATAAGCTTCTAGTTAGGCAAGCATCCCTGTTCTCTTTCCATTAGTGATCCCAAAGAAAAGAAGGTAGGATTTACTGCCATCCTGGTTTAGGCTTGTATATTGACAGGCATAGCTTTAATAGAGAGGGTGCGCAGTTGGGGGCTTGACTAGAAGGGGAACTTGAGGTAATATCTGATAAAGTTAGGGAGAACCTAAGTATTGTTCGGGAATAGTTGCGAACTTGGTAACTGTGTGCTAGACACACTAGTCTCATCAAATGTCTTTATCTTTTATGTTCGATGTGATAATGTAAACTTTTTATTAACAACAATCTTAGAGAGTAGATGAAAGATGAAGTAGATGGGTGGAGAATGAATAGGACCAAGGTCCAAACACTGCATAAGGAAGGTTGCCCACAAGCCTTAATTGATTTGGTTAATTGTGCTGTATGAATCTGTCAGTATTTGTCTTTATTGCCTTCTCCCCGCACCCCCCCCCCCCCACGCCCCCTCCCTCCATACACACCCACACATCTTGCTATAATTGTCAAGCATAACAAGGAAAAGAATATGTTTTCACTGATCTGAACAATTACTGCTGTTCTATTTTCAGCCAATTTTTCAAAGGTATCCACGACCCGAGAAAGAGTATCAGTCATTTTCACTTATATACAATGAGAGATCGCTGGATTTGGTAAGAGTTTCATTAGTAACAGCTTTGTCTTTCCTTAAAAGAAAAAAAAATTATCATTATTCTTTTTTGCTCTGTATTATTCCATCAGGAATTGGTTCGTGCACCAAACTCACCTCACCTTTGCTTATCATTCTCTCTTCTTAGATATGTAAAGATAAAGATGAAGCGGAGGTTTGGTTTAGTGGTTTGAAGGCCTTAATATCTCGTGGGCATCAGAGAAAATGGAGAACAGAATCAAGGAGCGATGGAATTTCTTCCGGTGCTACTAGTCCTAGAACATATACACGAAGGAGCTCTCCTCTGCATTCTCCATTTAGTAGTGGTGACAGCTTACAGAAGGTACTATAGCATTCACATGTCTACTCATGCATATGCAGATTAAATATCTCCTTTAATATTTTCATGTTGATAGGGTAATTATCTTGGTTCTATTTGTCCCTTTGGGACGTTGAATGATGAGATCCTATATGTCCTTCAGGATGGCGGTGATCAGCTTCGTCTTCATAGTCCATATGGAAGTCCTCCAAAAAATGGTCTAGATAAGGCATTTTCAGATGTAATTATGTATGCTGTACCTCCTAAAGGTTTTTTCCCTACAGATTCTGCTAGCGCTTCTGTTCATTCCTTATCTTCTGGAGGTTCAGATAGCATGCATGGTCAGATGAAGGGAATGGGAATGGATAATTTTAGAGTAAGCCTTTCAAGTGCAGTTAGCTCATCAAGTCAAGGTTCTGGTCATGATGATGGTGATGCCCTGGGGGATGTTTTTATCTGGGGGGAAGGCACTGGGGATGGTGTCCTGGGTGGTGGACCTCATAGAGTTAGCAGTTCTTTTGGTGCCAAATTAGATTCTTTGTTTCCCAAAGCTTTAGAGTCTGCGGTGGTATTGGATGTTCAAAATATAGCTTGTGGTGGCCGACATGCAGCACTTGTGACTAAGCAGGGGGAGACTTTCTCCTGGGGTGAGGAATCGGGAGGTAGGCTTGGGCATGGTATTGATTCTGATGTTTTGCATCCAAAGCTTATAGATTCACTCAGCCATTCAAACATTGAGCTTGTTGCATGTGGTGAAAATCATACTTGTGCTGTAACACTCTCTGGGGACTTGTACACATGGGGTGACGGCGATTTTGGTCTTCTCGGGCATGGAAATGAAGTTAGTCATTGGGTCCCCAAAAGAGTAAATGGACCCTTAGAGGGCATACACGTTTCATATATCTCGTGCGGGCCCTGGCATACTGCTGTGGTGACCTCTGCTGGTCAATTATTTACTTTTGGCGATGGTACTTTTGGTGTTCTTGGACATGGAGACAGAAAAAATGTCTCTAAACCTAGGGAAGTGGAGTCTTTAAAGGGGCTTCGAACTGTACGAGCAGCTTGTGGGGTTTGGCATACCGCAGCGGTTGTCGAAGTCATGGTGGGAAGCTCAAGTTCAAGTAATTGTTCATCAGGAAAGCTTTTTACTTGGGGAGATGGTGATAAAGGTAGACTAGGGCATGGTGACAAGGAGTTGAAGCTAGTACCTACCTGTGTTGCCGCTCTTGTCGAACCAAACTTTTGCCAGGTTGCTTGTGGACACAGCTTGACAGTTGCATTGACGACTTCTGGTCATGTATATACAATGGGAAGTCCGACGTATGGTCAATTAGGTCATCACCAAGCTGATGGGAAGTTGCCCCGTCGTGTTGAAGGCAAGCTGGCAAAGAGTTTTGTGGAGGAGATTGCTTGTGGAGCATATCATGTTGCTGTCTTGACTTCCCGAACTGAAGTTTACACATGGGGAAAGGGGGCAAATGGAAGATTGGGTCATGGTGATACTGATGACAGAAATTCTCCAACTTTAGTGGAAGCTTTAAAAGACAAGCAAGTCAAAAGTATTGCTTGTGGTACTAATTTTACTGCTGCTATTTGCCTTCATAAATGGGTATCGGGGGTCGACCAATCCATGTGTTCTGGCTGTCGTCTTCCTTTTAACTTTAAAAGAAAACGCCACAACTGTTATAACTGTGGGCTTGTCTTTTGTCATTCATGTAGCAGCAGAAAATCACTGAGGGCATCAATGGCACCCAATCCCAATAAACCCTATCGTGTCTGTGACAACTGCTTCAGTAAATTGAAAAAAGCTATGGAAACTGATGCTTCTTCTCAGTCTTCTATGAGTCGACGAGGAAGCATGAATCAGTCATTAACTGATATAACTGACAAGGATACTAAGTTGGATACAAGGTCTCGACCTCAACTTGCTAGATTTTCTTCAATGGAATCCTTCAAACAAGTAGAAACCCGTTCTTCCAAACAGAAGAAAAAACTTGAATTCAACAGCAGTCGTGTGTCACCTATTCCAAATGGTACCTCTCAGTGGGGAGCCCTCAACATTTCCAAGTCTTTCAATCCAGTATTTGGCTCATCCAAGAAATTCTTTTCAGCTTCAGTTCCTGGATCAAGAATTGTTTCTCGAGCAACATCACCAATATCTAGACGGGCCAGTCCACCTCGTTCTACTACACCAACTCCAACATTGGGTGGACTTACATCTCCAAAGATTGTTTTGGACGATGCTAAAAGGACAAATGATGGACTTAGCCAAGAGGTTATCAAATTAAGAGCACAGGTATGTCATCTGTCTTAGGTGCAGTTATCTACCTCTAATGCATTTTCCTCTCTTTGCTCCAATATCATATCCTTTTTGCTGATGTGAATTAAAAAAACAAAATTTGAGCTTCTCTATTAATCTAAATGTTTGGACATTCTCCGTAATATGAAGTGTCCAACGTTGGACTTGAAGCAAGAAATCCTCTAGAATTTCTATGGAGCACCATATTCATAGAGTTAAGAGTCCACTGGAGCTTGAGAAAACTTGTCAAATACTGTTTTAGTACTTGTGATCAAGGGTGTATGGCTATGCATAATCTTTTCTAGTAATGGTGAAAACTTCATCCAAGTTCATAAGTATTACTTTGAATGGGTAACACGTGATAGTATGAGTTTATATGGAGAAAATCAAAGAATTTGTTGAGAGGTAAAATCAGAGAGTTATCTACGTCTCCAAGTGCTGAGTTTTAACAATTTTTTGAGCCTCCAGGTCACTGCTGTCTTCTTTTAGGTACTATCTTGTGGAGTGATACGGTTGTTGCTGCTTTGTACTGTTCAATGGATCTGTCATGCTAAAACCTAACCTAAAGGACAATCAACTGGTCAAAACCGTAATCTGCCTGGAGAACAAAAGAGAGTTTTGCTTGCAAGAGTGCATGACCGGAAGTTGGAACCCTTTACTCCTATAATGTCTCTGCTAGTCTACTTCATTGTAGATTGAGGAGGATTGCTGGTAGAAGTCTTACACCTGCATAGAAATAGCATCTACATTTGGACCTGAAACTTAAGTCACTGCCACGACTTGTCTTCTCTGTAAGAACATAGAACTAAGATTATCCATAGGCATCTGGCATCCTATCATTTTCCAAGAATGTTATGAGGGCATTTCTGTAGCATCCTTGCCCAACACCAGGTCTCTGGTAATTTATGTCAGGTGTCCAGATATATATGCACAGATTAACTTGACCATAAAGAGCAAAGTTGTCATAGAAAATACATTTTAGGACTCGTGATTGTAGTCAATGCGAGAAAAATGTCTTTCATATCCTTATATTTGGCAAGTAGCTTTATTTGTTATATGCATATTGTCATGAAGATGGTTGAATTTCATTCTCTTAGCTATTACACAGTTAGTACAACAACAACAACATATCCAGTATATTCCCACAAAGTGGGGTCCGGGGAGGGTAGAGTGTACCCAGTCCATACCACTACCTCAGAGGTGAGGTAGAGAGGTTGTTTCCGTAGATCCCCAGTTGGAGACCAAACAACATAGAATGTATTAAAATGTGTCTCTCATTTCATTTTACTTATTCTCCAGACCCAATTTGTGGGGTTACACTTATATGGTTATTGTATTCATTTTACTTAATTTTGAAGAAAATATATCTTGTCCCAATAATAATTAAACTAAAAAAACACTTGTCATAGCAAAATTGAACTAAAAAGAAACAAAAGTAAGTGGACCTCGTTCCTGTATGTACTAAAACAAAAAGAAGTTAAATAAAGAAAATTGTCTCTCCTATTCCAAAATAGAAAGAGGTACAATATCTTCCATCAAGATTTTAAGATGATTTCTCAGTTACATCATTTACTACATAAAAGATATGCATTTAATCTTACTAATCTTTGTTTTCGTGCTTTGGACATTTATCCAATATGTTTATTAGTACAAATTATTATAACAACAACAACATACCCAGTATAATCCTACTGTACGGAGACCTTACCCCTACATCATAGGTAGAGAGACAATTTTCGATAAACCATCAGCAGGTCTAAAGTAGTTCAGAAAAAGAAGTAATGGAAGTACAAGGAATAATAGATGGTAAGAAAAAACAACAAATAATAACAAGACATAACTACTACAAAATAATATGATAGTTCAAGAACAAGAAACAACAAATAACAACAGAATTCGAGAGACAAGAAACTACCGGAGCAATACTACAACTACTAGTAAGGACGAATAATAAGACAACACACTGTGACCTATTAACCTTCTACCTTAATTCGTGTCCTCAATAGCCTCCTATCTAAGGTCATGTCCTTGGTAAGCTGAAATTGAGCCACGTCTCGTCTTTATCTCTCCCTAATACTTATTCGGTCTACTTCCTACTCCCGAGACAATCCATAGCCAGCCTCTCACACCTTTGCGCTAGGGCATACAAACATCTCTTCACATGCCCGAACCATCTCAGTCTCTCTTTCCGTATCTTGTCCTTTTTCGGGGCCACTACCACCTTGTCCCGGATATCCTCATTTCTAATACTACATGATATCTTCATTAAATACTTTCTCTCCTAGTATATCCTCACACCCAATATACTTATTTATGCACCATTGAGGTTTTTGACTATCCAACACTTTGCCTTATACAATATAGTCGATCTAACTACCACTCTGAAGAACTTGACTTTAAGTTTTGGTGGCACTTTTATATCACACAATTACATCCACTCTGCACCAATAAGGCGAGTGACATCCTCGTCAATCTTCCCATTCCCTTGGATAATAGATTCAAGATACTTGAAACTTCTTCTGTTTTGGATGACCTGTGTATCAAGCCTTACTTCCAAATCTCCCAGCACACTGCCTTTGTCTCCCTCTTCGTTCAAAATTTTGAAGTTTATGAAAGTACTACTGTCATCTCCGTTTAATGAGTGTCTCCTCTACCAATACTTTGTCGTCCTTGTACTTGATGCATTTCACTTGATCTAGGTCACATGGCCATTCTTTTTCTCACCTTTGCTAGCCTGGTCAACTTCTTATTCCTGCCCTTTTCTTCTAATTCTATGTATAGGCGTTCGAAAGTCGTTGTCTTTGCCATCACAAAGGCTAACTTTGCCTCGTTCGCTAACTTATACCTTTCCCTGTTTGTCCATTTTTCCTCCTCTTCCTTACTTTCCACAAACTTCGCCATATGCAACCTTCTTAGCCTCCACCTTCCCTTGGACTTCTCAATTCTACCACCAGTCCCCTCGATGCCCACCTAATCTACCTTTCGAGACCCCAACACCTCTCTAGCTGCTTCCTTAATGCAATTAGACATCCTGCACACATATTGGTCAAATCCCAAGTACTCCCCCAAGCCCCCGTAACCATCAAGCTCTCCCCATCTCTGAGCATTGGCCATAGTCAAGCTACCTCATCCCTAGCCGGTCATTCACAACCCTCTTCATCCTTTTCCTCTTGATCTCCAAATGCATTGCGAGGAGTTTATGCTGGGTCATAAGGTTCTCACTCGGGATAAATTTACCGTTTTTTATAAAGATTTAGAAAAACAAGGAAGTGTGAATTTTAAAAATGTTTCTCGTTTCTAATGTGAACTTGGGAAATTAGAAAATAAAATCTTGAGCACTTCGAAATAAATTTACTGCTTTTATTATGCCACTATACAAGGAGAGTGGAGTTTATATTTATTAAAAACTTATTACATTCATTTTCTTGTTTTTTTACTTTTCAAATTTGTGGCAGGATCTGTGTACTAATGGAATTTAGGTGTTCTTTGGAAGAAAATTACTTACGTTAATTTTAAAATTTTACCTTTTAGGTTAATTCAATTTAAGTTTCTTTATTTCACTTTATGTAATTATTTATTTTACTTTCTCGAAGAAAGAATGATAATAAGATCTCCACAGAGAGCAAATGTGGGGTCTTTGGGTCAATAACTTAGTCACGAAACTAATTTCATTTATTTCATTTTTTATTTGGACGAAAGAACAAGAAAAGGAACTCAAGGAAAGAGAAAAATTAGGGTGTCTAGGCCATGTAACAATGGAATTAATTTGGCACTAGAACAAAATTAGACCTTGAAAAACTTGTGCTAAGCATGCTTATCAAAAATATAAAAAAATCCTGTGTTAAGCATGATAAAAGGGTTCTGATGTCTAAATAATGAATTTGGCATAGAACTAATTTAGACCTTCAACAAACTTTTACTTAGAATGATAATGGGCTCATGATGTTGAAAGAATGAAGTTTTTGTTTTACTTAATAAAAAGTCAAATAATGAATATAAGGAAATACTGAAGTTTTTACAAATGAATTCTATCTATAAGTTTATCCAACATGAAATGCACTTACAAAGGGTAAACAAGTCTAATCAACATTTTGTGCAGAGCTCCATGTTTTTACAATAGAATAGATAGATAAATATTGCCTCATCAAAAGAGACCTTTAATTATTTTTAGCCTTTCCGCTTTCTTCTTTAATTTTTTGTGGGTTCTGGGTGGAGGGTAGAAGGGGTAAGAATGGAATAATTGAGTTATGTACAGATTTAGGCTTATTCCTAAATGAATTGCAATTGATTACGCTAACAATGTAAGCCTTCTGGAAAGATGCGATTATAGTCTATCAATGATATTTCTCTTCTGGTTGAGTTTAGTAGTCTCCCAGTCAAATGCCCTTTTGTGTAGAACTATGTATTTTGATGATGCCCTTTTGTGGAAATTTTACATTTGAATAAATATCAACCAATCAACTACATCTCAATCCAAATGAAGTAGAGTCGGCTAGAGAATCTTCTTAATCCATTTTGTTCTATTCATATCTATTACATTCCAACACCGTGTAATCTGTCTTTTTAGGAAAATCAGCAGTGTTCTATTCTAGCACACTTTTACCCCAACATACATATTATTTTTATATCTACTAGCTGATATCGCTTATATGGATCCTCTTTTTCCATTTTATGATGTTTAGAAATAAGAGCACATTTATTCCAAAAGAATTTAGGTCTTCTTGGAGAATCTTCCTTGGAATGATTTTAGGTCTACTTTTCTCCCTTTTGTGACTTTCAATCATCAAATTAGCACACCTATAGACCAGTAAATCAGGAGGCTTACATAGGACACGACCAAGCCTTCTCGGGGAAGCTTCATTTCCACTGTGTCCTTCAATTGTTCTACTTACCCCCTCAATCAGAATTCATATATGGTCATTGTGATCTTGTCCATATTCATCATAATATCTTGCATTTTTACGACATTCATCCATGGATATGTGGGTTTTAAGCCTCAATTTTTACTCCTTTATAATACCCTGGTACCTCAATCATCATATAAAATTTGGAGAAAATGGCTAAAAGCCCCCCAACGTATTATCATTTTACCAACTACACACTTATTCATTACGGGAGTCCTATTACCTCCTTGGACTATTAAAAGCAGAAGTATTTACTCCCTAAATGCCGAGGTGGCAAGGGAAGTGTAGTGAGAGGAAAAAAATCATTAAAACCTTAACTTTATAAGTATTTCATTTATTTCATATTAAGTTTATACCTTTTTGTTGTTTTTTACTCTTATTTATCTTTTCTTTTTTGTTTTCTTTTTCTCTTCAACACTTCGCCGAATTTAAGTTGCCGGAAAGTATCATGGACTCTCCTTACTATTCAGTTACCACTGACACTATCTCCTTGCCTTTATTTTCCAGAAGAAATCGGCTCACCTTCTTTCAATCATAAACTTCAATTTTTTTTTACACCACTATCAACTTTTTGCCGCCGCAACTCTGTCTCCACCTTCCTTTTCCAGATCTGAAAATCCTTGACCTCCATTACTTGTGGAAAGAAATTACTTCACTAAAAGAATGAAAAAGAAAAAAGATATAACAAAATAATAGAAAAACGGGTGATGAGCGATGGCAATGGTAGACTCCCATCAAACAAATGTCAAAGAAAAAGAAAAAAAAAAAGACAAAAAAAGGAATGGATAAGAAAAGGGAAAAACGAGAAAAGGGGAAAAA
>NC_061121.1:143114618-143138962 GCF_002878395.1 Capsicum annuum | reverse complement strand
CATAGCAAATTTATTTATTACTTCCCGTTTCAGGCGCCTTTTTAGTTTTGTGCTACATCTTAAATCTGGAATGTCATTGTCATGAAAGACCGAGTCTATGATCTAAAACTGTCTGTATTTATGCATCACAATTTTGTTGAAATTGAAATCTCCGATTCAAATAATTTATTAATTTCATTAAAATAAAAGCATTGTGTTGAACGATCTTCATTATAGGTGGAAAATCTCACGCGCAAGGCTCAACTTCAAGAGATAGAACTGGAAAGAGCTACTAAGCAGCTAAAGGAGGCAATGACCATTGCTGGAGAAGAGACTGCCAAATGCAAAGCAGCAAAAGAAGTGATCAAGTCACTTACTTCTCAGGTAAGCTGCTTTAAATTTCTGGTCAAGAAGTTGCTTGCATCTGTAATGACATACATGTCTGTCTTCTAACTGAGCTTCTCAGAGCTAATTGTTTCGGTTTTAACTTAATCAAATGCTCCTTATCAAAGAACTTAATGAAATGCTGCAACTATTACAAATAAGAAAGTATTCTACTTAAACTTTTAGAAGTGGATTAGGAAAATAAAGCTTTCATTTACTCTAATAAATTCTAACTGCTTATTTTGTCAAGTATTCTTTCAAGTAGGATGGTCTAACATAGATAAATGTATGCATACGTCTATAATTTTTATACAGTTAGTTCAATATATAACAAAGTGAATTTCAGTCCAACTATGAATGTGGTTCTTATTATTGAGAATATTTCTCTGTTTTGGTCAATATGAGAGTTTGTATTTTCTTTTGTCATTTGGAATTATCAGTTATACTAAAATCACTTAATAATGTGATTTTTTTCTTTTGTGTCTTTGGGTTATGAGTTTTTGTTCATTTGTTACAATACTTGTCAAAAATAGATAAATGACTTGTTAAATCTGATACTATTATTTGGATGACTTGTTACAATACTTGTCAAAAATAGATAAATGACTTGTTTGATCGGTTTACAGCTAGGCCTATTTGCTTGATGGTCTAATATATATGTGTGTCATCACGGAGTTCAATTTCTTGAATGACGCATGGGCTGTTTGTCGTGTCAAACCAAACTATGTTGCATGGTCTTGCGGAAATCCAGGTTGTCTTCAGGGTCAGTTTCATTGGAGGAATGGGTTACTTAACTTGAAGTGGGTCAACTGTGAGTCAGGCAGTGTTTCAAGAAAAAGATAAGGTCCATGGAGAAGTGAAGCGCACAATTTCAAATATTTAAAAATACTAAACCTATATGAATTTCTTTTGAGATGAAGTCGTGAAACCTCCCACTGTCCCAATTCGGGTTTTGGCTCCACAGGTACACCTCTAGACGCCAAACATCTCCTAAGGACCTCTCTTGGGACTTTTATCTTATGTATTTTTTAGGTCAATGAATACCATCTGTAAGCCTCCCTTCTTGTCCCTATACTGCTCGAACAATCTCCTTACAAGATGAATGACTTCTGGCACCCAAGGTTGCGGCCTAGTGGTCGATAAAGTGGATTGAGAACCATGAGATTTCAGGTTTAAATCCCTGCAGAGACAAAAATACTAGGTGATTTCTTTCCATCTGTCCTAGCCTTGCTGGACAGAGTTACTTGGTATCTGTTGCTGTTGGGAGGTGACAAATACAACAACAACAACAACAAACCCAGTGTATTCCCACCTAGTGGGGTCTGGGGGGTAAGATGTACGCAGTCCATACCTCTACCTCTAAAGAAGTAGAAAGGCTGTTTCCGATAGACCCCCGGCTCAAGGCACGAGATACCACACAAACACATAGTAAAGCACAGAAGCAGATTACATAACATAAATACGGCACCCATAAGTAATATAAAACAGAGGAGAGCAGAGGAAGGCACACAGATTCGTAATAAAACATGGAACACGGAACACGGAATCATAACAGGAATAAAACCTCCACCAAGTAATTCCCTACACTAGCGACCCCAAACTGGCCCTAGTCCTCTGCCCTAATTCGCGTCCTCCAGACCTTCCTATCTAGGGTCATGTCCTCGGTGAGCTGTAACTGCTCCATGTCCCGCCTAATCACCTCACCCCAGTACTTCTTTGGCCTACCCCTACCCCGCCTAAAACCATCCAACGCTAGCCTCTCACACCTACGGACCGGGGCATCCATGCCCCTTCTCTTCACGTGACCGAACCATCTCAATCGGGCTTTCCGCATCTTGCACTCCACTGAAGTCACACCAACCTTCTCCCGGATAGTCTCATTCCGAACTCTATCCCCTCTAGTCAGCCCACACATCCAGCGCAACATCCGCATTTCTGCCACCTTCATTTTTTGGATGTGGGAGTTCTTAACTGGCCAACACTCCGCTCCATACAACAAGGCCGGACGGACGACCACCCTGTAGAATTTGCCTTTAAGCTTGGGCGGCACCTTCTTATCACACAGCACCCCCGGCGCGAGCTTCCACTTCATCTATCCCGCCCCAATACAGTGCGAGACATCCTCGTCAATCTCACCGTTACTCTGGATCACGGACCCAAGATACTTGAAATTATCCCTCTTGCATACCTCCTGTGCTTCCAGCTTCACTACTACCTCATTCTCCCGCCTCACGTCATTAAACTTGCATTCCACATACTCTGTCTTGCTTCTGCTCACCCTGAACCCTTTAGACTCAAGAGTTTGCCTCCACATCTCTAATTTGTCATTCACACCCCCTCGAGTCTCATCTACCAGAACTACATCGTCTGCAAAAAGCATACACCACAGCACCTCCCCTTGAATACGCCGCGTCAACACATCCATCACTAACGCAAACAAAAAGGGACTAAGAGTAGATCCCTGATGCAATCCTGTCAGGACAGTGAAATGCTCTGAGTCTCCTCCCGCCGTCCTCACCTGGGTTTTCGCCCCATCATACATATCCTTAATTGCTCTGATATATGCCAGCAGTACTCCTCTCACCTCCAAGCATCTCCAAAGCACCTCCCTGGGGACTTTGTCGTAAGCCTTCTCCAGGTTGATAAACACCATGTGCAGATCCTTCTTCCTTTCCCTATACTGCTCCACCAACCTCCGTACCAGGTGGATTGCCTCCGTCGTTGAGCGGCCGGGCATAAATCCAAACTGGTTTTCCGAAATAGACACTATCCGTCTCAGCCTCACCTCGACCACTCTCTCCCAGATCTTCATAGAGTGGCTCAATAACTTAATCCCCCTATAGTTATTGCAACTCTGAATGTCCCCCTTATTCTTATAGAGAGGGATCATGGTACTCCACCTCCAAGCCTCGGGCATCTTTGCCGTCCTGAAGATTTCATTAAACAGTCCAGTCAACCACCTTACACCAGCCTCTCCAACGAACTTCCAAAACTCCACCGGTATCTCATCCGGCCCCGTCGCCCTACCCCTTCACATCCTGCGAACAGCCTGTCTAACCTCTAGTACCTTAAAACGTCTACAATAGCTAAAATCCCGACAGTTCCAGTTCCCCTAACACAATAGCTCTATCCCCTTCGTCATTCAAGAGCCTATAAAAGTACGACTGCCATCTATTCTTAATGTGGCCGTCCTCCACCAACACTCTACCGTCCTCCCCCTTAATGCACCTCACCTGATCGAGGTCACGACCCTTTCTCTCCCTAGCCTTAGCGAGTCTAAACAACTTTTTCTCCCCTCCTTTCCCCTGTAACCCTGCATACAAGCTCTCAAAAGCTGCCGTCTTAGCTGCCGTGACTGCTGACTTAGCCTCCTTCCTCGCTAGCTTGTACTCTTTCCTGTTTACCCGCTTCTCCTCTTCGTCCTTACTCTCTACCAACTTAGCATACGCCCCTTTCTTGGTCCCCACTTTCTTCTCCACCTCTTCATTCCACCACCAATCCCCCCGATGGTGCCCGGCCCGGCCCCTAGAAACACCCAACACCTCACTTGCATTCTCCCTGATGCACCTTGCCGCCCTGTCCCACATACTATCCACGTCCCCCTACACTCCTACACCTCCAATCCCGCCAACCTCTCCCCTATCTCCCACGCATTCACCGGCGTCAGGCCGCCCCACTTAATTCTAGGTCTACTCTCCTTATTCCTCCTCTTTCTATCCTTCTTTATACCCAAATCCATAACCAAGAACCTATGCTGGGTCGAAAGATTCTCACTCGGGATGACTTTACAGTCCTTACACAACGCCCTATCCCCTTTCCTAAGCAACAAAAAGTCAATCTGGGTCCTGGCTATCGCGCTTCAAAAGGTGATCAGGTGGTCGTCCTTCTTCGGGAAGCCCGAGTTCACCACCACCAGCCCAAAGGACCTCGCAAACTCCAATAGGGTAGCCCCCTCTTCATTTCTCTCCCCAAAACCAAAACCACCGTGCACATCACCAAAGCCTCTCGGTAACGCCCCGATGTGCCCGTTGAAATCCCCTGCTACAATAATCTTCTCCGAACTAGGCACGCCTCTCACCACCTCCTCCAAAGCCTCCCAAAACCGCATCTTCTCCTCCCCCTCCGATCCCACTTGCGGCGCATAAGCACTACACACGTTCAGGGTAAACCCCCGAATGACCAACTTAATAGTCATCAACCTATCGTTGATCCTCTTCACCTCTACTACCTGACCTCTAAGCTCTTCATCTACTAAGATGCCAACTCCATTCCTACGCCTCTCGCTCCCAGAGTACCACAGCTTGTAACCATCCACATCCCTAGCCTTAGACCCTACCCACCTGGTCTCTTGAACACACGCAATGTTGATCCTCCTCTTCCTAAGAATCTTCACAAGCTCTATGGACTTACCCTGAAGGGTTCCTATATTCCAAGACCCAACCCTCAGCCTACCGTCACTATCCACACGTCCTCCACTACCCCCCACTACCCCCCCGCGGCCAAACCTTGGCCTCCCTCCCACTCCCGCCCTCTCCTCATCCCCCGCCCCCACCATGACCCCAAGCCCCAACCCCTTCGGACATGACCCTATCCACCCATTACCGCCCACAGCCACAACTACACGAAAGTATAAGAAAAATAAAGCTATACACGATGGTAGTATCAAAGCAGCAGCAGGAAATACAAGGCTCACACAAATTCAAAGAAATACTCTCGAAACAAAACTATACTCAATTAGGGGACAAACACCACTGGACTCAACACCCACAACCCCAAATACAGATTCCCAGCCGATAACCCAGTCCAAAGCAGTGCAAGAAACGACCACAGCAACAACAGACAACAGACAATATCCACAAATCCCACGCAAGTCAAGGTACAGGGGCTACTACTAGCATAATACGAAGTATGAAATATGAAATAATGAAATAAAATGAAATATGAAATAACGAAATAACAAAGGTTAGAAGTCACCGGATTACGCTTGTAGACCAAGTCGGAAACCAATCCCAGTGTTGACCGGCTTCCGGGGGATTCCGGTGCTGAGATGGAGCTGCGGTTGTTGGGGACCGAGTTGGCGGCTAGCTGGAGGCCGAGGTGGGGGGGAGGGCTGGTGTACCCCGCCCGGGGGGGGGGGGGTGTGGGACGGCAAAGGGGGGGGGGGGGGGGGGGAGGACGGGGGGGGGGGGGGGAACGGCTTGGAACCGGAGCCGGGGACTGGAGGTCGGGGTGGCGGGGAGCGGCGCCGGGGACCGGAGGTCGGGGCCAGCGGTCGGGTCGGGTCGGCGCCGAAGGTCGGCGACGGGGGCTGGGGACCGGGCGAGAGAGAGGGAGAGAGGGTAGGGGGAGAGAGAGAGAGCTGTCCCGAACGCCACATTTATAAAAAAAAAAAGGCTATTGTAGTCGATCGCCCGGGCATGAATCCGACTTGGTTCTCATGGATAAACACATCCTTCCTCGTTCTCACCTCGACCACCCCCTCTCAGACTTCCATAGTATGGCTCGGTAGCTTGATATATCCCTCTAGTGATTGCAATTTTGAAAATCACCCTTATTCTTGTACAACAGAACCACTGTATGCCACCTCTATTCCTCTGACATTCTAGTTGTCCTAAATATGACATCAAACAACCTGGTCAGTCACTCCATACCTGCCTTGTGCGTGTTCTTCCAAAAATCCAGGTAAAAATTTAGGACGGCTAGAATGCCAATGAATGGGGGTGGAGTACAATGGTGCTGCTGTACAAGAACAAGAGTGATATTCAGAATTTCCCCATTGAAATTCCTCCTAAATTGGAGCTTCTGTCCTGTTTCATTGTAACTGTCAGCCACTAAACAGCTCCTGTCTGGTTTGATGCTTTAAAGAACAGGAAATTTATCCTTGAGTTTTCCAGCCAAATGTCCTCCTAGAATTTTATCCAATTACCTCTCTAATCTGATACCCCCATCGCTCAAAGCTTGCTAATGTTCTTCCAGATTGCTCCCATATTTGAGTAAAGAACCATTTTTAGTTTCCAGAAATCGTCTCTACCATGATTTATGGCAATGACATTTTTCCATACCTCTGTTTTATGTTCAATAAATCTCCATAATCATTTACATAGTTGACTCTTATTATGTTGCCTGAGAATTTTGAGTCCCATTCTACCTCCCTTTTTGGCCAAACATTATATCATTCCATTTTACCAAATGCAGTCTTCTCTTTTCAAAATTTCCTTCTGAAGGAAACCTGTTTCTTACCCTATTGATTCCCCTTTTAACACTAGCTGGGATAGGCAAGAAGGATGTTAAGTATGTTGGAATCCCATCAAGAACACTATTGACCAACACTTACCGTCCACCAAAAGACAGGTGTTTATGTCTTCTGATGTGCTAAATTTTTTTTCATTTGTCCACAACCCCTTGCACCAAGTGGAAGACCCAAATATGTGGTAGGGAACCTTTCAACTATGCATTGCAGAATCTTTGCCATCTTCTGAGTTCGCAGTAAAAAGCTGCTCTTGTACATCTTATATGACTACTTTAATCTTGCAGCTTTTCTCAAAATTTGCATGTTTGGATAGTCTTTCTGTGTTAACAAAGTAACTGAATGTGTTTTTGGTTCAATAACTGTATTTGATCAACAATCTACTTCATCTGTTTCAAATAGAATGTCATTTGTTTCTCTCCCAAAATAAATTTGTTTCATACTGTTTTATATTCCTGCAAAAGTTAAGTGGACCAAAATTTTATGATTTGCAAATTTTGCTTTTAACTGTTAGCAGTTAATCTTTTAAGTTCATATAGAATGTAGCTTGAGTTTAAAGGAGTGAAGGTACTCAGTCAGGAAAACAATAGAGGGAAAAAGAACGTTTCTCTATAATTTGCTTGCTAATCTTTTGGATTCATGAGCTTTTCATAGTTGAGCTTGTTTTCCACAGTGGTCAGCTTATGTGCCATTGTTCGTCTTGTTGCCCCTTTTTGATAATATATAGATGCTTTTTAAAGGTATTGTATGCATAATTTTCTGTTGATCTGCCTTTCATTAGCTTCTCTTGCTGATAGTGTATTTTGTCGTTTTTATCTTTCATAGCTGAAGGAAATGGCTGAGAGGTTGCCTGTAGGTGCTTCACGGAACATGAAGTCTCCTACATCTTTTTCGTCGGGTTCCAATCTTACCGCCAGTGACATACCAAATGGCTGTGTTGACCGAGTCCATAGTCAACTAACTTTTCAAGATTTGGAGTCAAATGTATCTAACAATCAACTACATTCTAATGGATCAAGCAATGTCAGTAATCGCAATGCTGTTCAAACCAGACAGGGGTTACCAGAACCAACGACAAGAAACGGGGCTAGAACAAAAGAAGGTGATTCTCGCAATGAGAATGAATGGGTTGAACAAGATGAATCAGGTGTATATATTACACTAACCTCCTTACCAGGAGGTGTCAAAGATCTTAAACGTGTTCGCTTCAGGTGCGTTAACTGTGGTTTTAGATCATTAAATTTGATGGAACTTTATCCCCTTTGCATTCTTCTAGTTGAAAATGATCTCCCTGTAATAATTCTAGTTGAAAATGATCTCCCTGTAATAATTTGTTTCTGCCATTAATAGAGGCTGACTATGGATGATTTTAGGCGGGGTAGAGGTAGGCCGAAGCAATAATGGAGGGAGGTGATTAGGCATGATATGGAGCCGTTACAGCTTACGGAGGACAGAACCCTTAATAAGAAGGTTTGGAGGATTCGGATTAGGATAGAGGGTTAATGGGTAGGAGTTCGGCTGTGATAGTAGGGATGAGTGCTTGGTTTGTATCTGTGCCTGGAGTTTCTTGTTCATGGTGTTTCGGTGATGTATATGATTTTGAATAGATAGTTTATAGTATTACCTTATGGGTGTCTTGTTTCCTTTATTATCTAGCAGTGTGTTATCCCATTTTGTCGTGTGCTTTTATATTTTTTGTTTGTTATTTGCTATGAGCCGGGGTTCTATCGGAAACAACCTCTCTACTTCATTTGAGGTAGTGGTATGGACTACGTACACTTTACCCTCCCTAGACCCCACTTTGTGGGAATACACTGGGTATGTTGTTGTTATTGTAATTTGTGCGAGTACATTTTAAGGAATATGGTTGC
Source organism: Capsicum annuum (assembly GCF_002878395.1). Taxonomy (NCBI): domain Eukaryota; kingdom Viridiplantae; phylum Streptophyta; class Magnoliopsida; order Solanales; family Solanaceae; genus Capsicum; species Capsicum annuum. The sequence goes on along the minus strand of NC_061121.1, from coordinate 143,130,481 downwards.
GCTATGTCTCTGATAAAGTGATCCATCTCTGTTTAAGAATATTCTGTCTAGGAATGGCTTCTATCCTTGGACGGTTCCTAATTTTTCAAAAAATTATTTTTAGGTTGATGCAGAAGATCTTATTTAAGTTTGTTTACAAGATCCTTTGTGTATTCAGCTCTTTTGCATGAGGCTATTAACTACTCTTTCCATTTCTTTTTATTTGCTCCATTTGGGTTGGGCATATCTCTTAATAAATCCCTTACTCCTATAAAATTAAAAGTAATTTTACTAATATCGTCCCAATTAAATTTTATACCTCTTTCCAAATCATTACATTTATTGAACAAGGCATAATAGGAAGATTTTGTTCAAAACTATTCTTGAAAGATTCAAGGAGCAAATATTTAGGAATATAAGCACAACCCTAATGGAGCAAGTAAAAAGGAATGGGGGAGTATATGCTTCTATGTTGGTTGTCTGTGGATCTCCCGTTTCTGCTACTTGATATCTGTGTTGCTCAGATTCTTTAAACATGCCGATGGGTGTGTGTTGGGTCCTCCAAAGTATTTTTTAAGGATCCGACACGGGTGCGGCAACTTTTCTGGAGAGTCCGAGCAACTTAGCTTGACATTATCAAAACTTTGTTCTGAGATTTAGATATCATAAATGGAGCTGCATGCTCAATGAGGATTCTTATAGCCAACCCCAACTTGCTTGGCGACTGAGGCGATTGTTGTTGTGCAATGCATTCATCTATGGTAGAGATTTGTATCCCATGCAGAATAAGCTTGAGATCTTAGTGACATTCTAGTTCTAGATGATCCCTAATTTTCCTTGAAAGACAAATCATTTAGGATTGGAGCAGTAGTAGTTAAAGTGAAATGCATACAGATTCATATAAGCCGGCCCACATAGTTTGGGATTGAGGCATAGTTAATTGATTGAGAATTCATTTCTAGAATCCTGCAAAAATAGAAGGGTTGTGTTTGTGTGCTTTGATACAATTGTAGGGTGATTTCAGTGACATTATGTGTTTGAATGCTTTAAGCTGCATGCAGTCGCTTTTCCCTTGAAAATCAAAAGACTGATGTGTGTTAAATGCAGTCGAAAGAGATTTAGCGAGAAACAAGCTGAACATTGGTGGGCAGAGAACCGAGCTAGAGTTTATGAGCAGTATAACGTGCGCATGGGGGACAAGTCGAGTGTTGGCACTGTAAGCGAGGACTTACTGCATTGAAACATGCTAATAAATTTGTAAGTGATTTTTTGTTTCTTGGCCTCTTCTTTTTCTTCTTCCCTGGCAGAAGATCTCTGCTTCAGGGGAGAAGATCATATTCATCGGTTAGTTTGGCTTCTCAAATTTGTGGGGTGTAGCAGGTGTTGCCATAAAAAGAACTAGGAGTAGAGGTTTGCGTTGTAAGTTTTCGTTAGATTTTTCTTTTTCTTCTTATGGCTTGACCTGTTCTTCTATAATTACTTTTTTCATTTCCCCCCTCCATAATGTTGTTTGTGGGGGGAATTGAAAGTGAGATGTAAAGTTTTAGTAAGCTTGCTCTTATTGGGAGTAGCTTCCTTGTAAATTTCCAAAGTACATGCATCTTCAGATTTCAAATCCCTACCCTTTCTGCTGCAAGTGTACAATTACTTAATTTGTCTTTCTCCCTCTCAACTATTTGAGGCGTGTAATCTTTATTTTCTTCCTTGTGATAACCTCAAAATCCCCGAGGACCAATTGGTGCACGGTCCAAAACTCAGGGGACAATAACTCGTCTTTCAACTCCTCTTCACTTAAATATCAAGCTTTTATTCATAGTAGGTTCGAACACGTAACATGCACCTAACTAATATGTCGTGCAGTATTCTATGGCCACGATGTGGTGTTCCCAAAAATAATTACTACTAAGTAGCAACTCATGTAAGGTGGTCAAGTGACAGGTGCTGATTTTGTTAACAAAACCCTAGGAAAAAACTGAGGGACAGATCCCTTCGTGAAAATACAAATTGGGAGAACGATGATTTTGGTGCTGCTTGTTTAACAGTTTAGATATAAAAGTTTGGCTTCTTGATATTGCGGCTAAGACTACCTAAAATGACAGGACAATCTAGATTGACTTCATGATGTATTAATTTAGAACTCAAAAAACTTCAATAAATAGTTTTATAAGTTGCTCGAACATAATGAGGGATGTAAATTCTAAAGCAAAAGTTAAATACGGGAAGTTGAATTTGCGCTCTGAAAACATACGTTGATGATCACTTTACAGTGCAAAAAGAGTTTGTCACTACAAAAACAAAGAACAAAAGAAAAGGAAAGAAAATTGTACCACTCCTCTGTCACCCTTGTCACACGTGCAGATTCGTGATTTAAATTTTATATATTCCTACAAGGACTTTAACTTAATACTATATAGGAATTATTGGGTTTACAGTCATATATTTATAGGTATTTAATGAATCCATCAACATAAATACAAAGCCTACGAAAAACTACTGGCGTAAGTGAACATGTAAAATATGCTAGATCCACAATGGTTGCGGCATATGTATAAAAGTGAAAAGCAGAGAGCAAATAACAATCGTTCAACTTTGACGGATGAAGCATACGCTACTTTGGAGTTTGTTTTCTGAATTTTAAAATTACACTAATCGCGATATGATTGTTTTTCAATTACAAAAACCAAAAAATAGCCATTGTGACATTTACGCAAACGGAAGGACCTGAATTTCTATCAACCTCTCTCTGTTTAGAAATTTATTTGTTACGTGAACCCAAAAAAACAGCTATATTTTTGGAACACATAGGAAAGCCCGACCTTTGCACAACTGATAGCCTAAAGACTACCAAACACACGAAATTGGTCACTATGATGCAAATTTCAGCAACCAAATAAAGAGAAATATCACATAGAATGAGATGAAGAAGAATGCTTGAAATTAAAGGATAGATAGAAAGACCCTTACTCCTATTCAATGATCAGCACTAGAAGATGTTTCAAATCTTCAAACACACCTCACAAATAAGAGTTCAAACCTTCCTCTTAGGTGACCCAAAGAACTCACACTTCCTCAAGCACACCTTTCTTGCCAAATCATCCAAGACAAGTGAAAACCCTAACTTTCAAATGTTCATGGACCAAGTTTTGGTTCTAAGAGCTACAACTACAAGACTAAAGCTACAAAATATGGGTAATACTCAATTTCAATTCATCAAAGTCTAATGAAAAATAAGCCTAAGGAATCTATTTATACTTATTACATTAAAGACCAAAATACCCTTAATGAAAAGGGGCTCCTATGGAGTGTAAACAAAAAGCATAAAAAGACCATTACACCCTTAATGAATGGGTGATCATGTAGTGTTTTGATGTGGTCTTCTTCACACTTCAACATATGACTTTCCTTGAATCTTTTTGGTCTTCACAATTATTCTTCAACACTTGGACCTCTCGGGGCATCTCATCAAGGCAAGCTTCCAAGCAACCTTCCATACACGGGATTCTTCTATTGTGGGCTTAAAATGGGTCCCCCATGCGTGCTCCCATGCCCTCAATGTGACTATAATTGGGTTCTTCTTGTGTTGGCCTCGCAGGATGTCTTCAAAAACTAAGGTGACCATTTGACTTGTATCAACAACCCCCTGTCCTTTCGGGTGAGCGCTTTCCTATAACCTGCTTATTGTTCAATATCTCGCAAACCACACATGAGATGTAAACCGTACTAGGCAAGCTTCATGCTACAAGCTCATAGCTGAGGCCGACGAAGGCTGAATTGAATACGTAGGAGACCCACCTTCAAACCACTCAAACCTACCTGTTTGCGGGCGAAAGAAATTAAAATGGGAATTAAAATTGTATCACTTGTCATGTTCAGCTAAATGTCATTATGAAGATGAATCTGACTACATATCCTCCGTCTGCTTACTTAACAAGTTAATAGAAAAATTTAATGGACCGCTATTTAATCTGTACTTGTTTAATCTTTGAACTCCTGCTTAGTTGTGTACGATGGTATTTTTTGAATTTATAGCAATTGAAATATAATCATCTGAAAAATGGGTCTTGAATTGCAAATATGAGAAATGAGTTTCCATACTAGTGTTTTGTTTATTTGAATAGCAAATTGAGATACCTATGGTTGAAAAATAAGGTACTATTAAGTAAAATGAAATAAGGGTAAACAACATAAATTTCAGATTTTAGTTAGTTAATTATCTTTTCTTTCAAATTTGTTATTTAATTTTTTCTTTCCAGAATTATAAATGTTCATATACGTTCCTCCACGTTATTAGACATTATAACTTATGTATAGTTAACCATTTTAACGATATTTAAGAAAATAAATCAAGTCTAATAATCATCCAAGATTGTACATTATTAATGGGTAATTAATGAATCCTTAATTATGTAAATTTTTCAAAAAATATACTCCTAGAAAGAAATTTACCACATAAATCACCTAAAAAATTTTCAAATCAAAGAGAAAAGACCCTAACAAAATAAAGGAACATAAAAAATTTGAAAAAAAAAAATAAAAGACTCATATAAAGAAAACAAGACAACGGTAATGTATAAAGCATATTCGTATACATAACATACTTATGTATAATCTAAATATGGTGAAACATAACTGCAGTAATATATAAGGTAAACCTATACATAAAAAAGTGCTATGAAATATATAAAGTAAAAAATAGCAGCAATAAATCATATACTTAAACATAACATGCCTAAGTATAAGGTGAAATATACCTGCAAAGGAAAATCTAAAAATTGGGTCAAACCATATAAATTGCATAACACAGGCAACTCTTATACATAACCCTTACACTTATAAGATGAGAATATTTCAAGTCATATACATACCACTGACAACTCTTATACATAACCCTTGCATGTATAAATAGCAGAATGGGTCAACCATATACATTGTGTATCAATGTATATGGAGTGAAAATTACAGCAGATCTCCCAAAAAGTTGCGTCATTACTTTTATACACAACATAGCTATATATAACAATGCATAAAATACTGGGTATGTTATTGTATAAAAATGCATAAAATCGAAAAAAAAAAATACAGATTAAAAAGCAAATCACAACACCTTAGATTTGGTAAAGTTGAAAAAATAAAATAAACAACTAGAAGATGATTTGGTAAAGTTGAAAAAATTCTTAGATTAAGAAACTGTATATTTTATTTGGTAAAATTGAAAAAATCCTTAGATTAAGAAACCGTAGATTTTTTATTCGGTAAAGTTGAAAAATAAATAAATAAACAAACCTTAAAAATAAATTAAAAAAGATGATGCAGTTGAGTAATCTGATAAGATATCTTTTAAAATTTGAAATCTTGAAATCATCAGATAATGCTAGCTTGATATTAAATAATTATAGTGGAGCATTAACCGATCTAAAAAGAGATGCTTTGCTATGCATGGGGGTTTAAATAAGATATTTGTAATTAGTTTTGCCAAATGAAATTTTATGTAATAATTGTACTTAAAGATGTATATTTATGTAAATTTTAGATGAAATAAATGGATAAAGCAATTACGGGTCGGAATGAATGAATTAACTTAAGCCACCATGGATCATGGAATAAAATGAAATGGCATGAAGAGCCTGTTTGGATTTGCTACCATCTTTAGGTGCTTTTAAGCCAAAAAATATAACTAGTGTTTGGGTAGGATTAAAAAGTGTTTCAGGGATGACAAACATTAGAAAAATAAGCTAAAAGCCACAAGTTAGAAGTTCTATAAGTTAGAAATCCTAGCTTTTAGCTATATAAGTGCATCCAACCAAGCTGTAAAATGAGGCACAGTGAGTGAAATGCAAAAAATTGATGAATGCATATTGGATTGTCCCCCAACCAAAAATATTTGAAATTTGCAATTACCCAGCTAAACTTCAACACCGAATCAAACGCCAGATAGAATTGTCTGAAATTTGAACCTGATCAAAGTCAAATTTCAGACAAAAATAACTTCAAAATCGGATTATCAGTGCACCTTTTCCCACGTTGAACTCAGGCCCTCGCATGCCCACAACCAAACAGCAAAGTTCAAAACCAGGTATGTATCTATCATTCGAAAATGCTAAAAAGCTTCTTTTTCCCCTTTTTATGGGGCAAGGACAAGCATACTACCATAGCCTGCCGAGTTATAAACTGCTGCTAAAAGGTAAGAGAGAAGCTCAATTTTGAATCACCAATTACCAGAGTACTTGACTCAAATATACTGGAATTGCACAAGCACATTATTCTGATAACAACAATTCAATTCCATGCTCTACGACAATCAAAATGTTCGACACAGCTAGCAAATATATGCTTAGTAAGACTTCCCACAGTGTATCAAGCTTCCAGCACCCAAGAAGAGACCAAAAATAGCTGCACTTCCCAAAGTAGTTTGCCCAATATATCTGATTTTCAGAAGTGCAGGCACCTGTAATTTCCATTAACTTAATTTTGTTATTAGGCCAAAGCAAACAACCTTGAGCAGCACTTTAATCAAATTCTCTTAAGTAACAAGTAACAAGTCCACATTTGTTTATTTAGAGCAATACTGTTCGGGTCACACCTCGACATTCCTTCGGATACCTGGTATACCTCCCACAAGTATAGGTAACAGGTAACTATATCCAGCCATGCAACAGCTTAGGCTGATGGAAGACTAAGTTTTTTTGTCTCTACAGAAATTTGAACCCTAGTCTCCAGTGTTTGCATCTGCAGTAATAAGTCTGTTATGCAACCATAGTATGAGACTGCTTGCTCATTTGTCTACTCCCCCTTCCCAAAAGAAAGGGAAAGTGAACTAAAAGCAAAAGAGAGCATATTTCAAGTATCACTACAATGAGAGGTACTTCTTTCAACCATAGTATGAAACTGCTTGCTCTTTTGTCTACTCCCCCTCCCCCCCTGCCCCCAAAAAAAGGGAAAGTGAACTAAAAGCAAAAGAGAGCACTTTTCAAGTATCACTATAATGAGAGGTACTTCTTTCGATCAAAATGGATCATAAAAGAAAAGGAAAAGGTTACTGTATAAATAGGATTCTCAATGCCCTTGATTTTTTTTCATAACTTACACATGCGAAATGTCCATCACAAACCTATCCCTCATTCACCAGAATTACTTCTGATCTTTCAGTATTGTGTTTGTAAAGAATGGATCTTGGGCCTAACTCAACCTCAAAAGCTAGCTCTTAAAGGGGAGGATTGCGCAAGTCCAAATAAGGAGACCAATTACCCAACTCTTTTCCAATGTGGGATACTTAACACTCCCCCACACGCCCAGGCCTCGTTAACTGGAGCGTGGACAATATAATATGGGGCCCAACATCGGTGAACAAAGATTTGGGATGGGCCTCGTTCTGATACCATGTAAAGAATGGATTTTGGGCCTAACTCAAGCTCAAAAGCTAGCTCATGAGGGGAGGATTGCCCAAGTCCATATAAGGAGACCAATTACCCATCCTTTTTCCGATGTGGGATAACAGTGTTAAATATTCCAACTTTCCAGAAAGGACCTAACATCACAGGAAATTATGAACAGACCTCACTGAAACAAAAATTACAAGTCCGTATGCTTGTCAACATTTTCAGCCTCTAAATAATAAACTCTAGAAGAGCTAGCTCCGTCATCATCCAGTTATCCGCTACCACCTATTATTGGTTGCTTACAGGTTGACATCAGATAAGAAAGAGGCTTATGTACAAAGAAAAAGTCAAATTTATTATTCACGCTAACTAATGCATTGTTAAATGGAGATGAGCTTTGGACAAAAAAGTATAAGGCAACTATAACTTTGCAAAAAACTTCACAGTTTTGTTGGAAAATTTAATGGAAGAGAACAGCTTGTCTTCAAAAAATGATGAAGACGACCATCAACGAAACAACACGTGCAATGCAATAACAGTCCATCAACATCTTGCACTGCATTAAAAGTACAAAAGCAAGCTACAACTCTTTAATAAATTCTTAATATGCGTCATAGCAAAAAATTCTAAGGCAGGTCACGTGATAAATATAGGACCTACTGTTAAATAGAGACTAATGAAAGCTAACTTTTTAATGGAAACGGGAATCACTATTAACCTTTAGGTTGCTGATTTTATAGGCGAACTGTCCATAAATGGACACAAGAAAAGAACTGGTGGAGTGCAGGTAATTAAGATGTTCATTCTGCGTTCGAACTCTAATATCTAGGGTAATCAGTAAACCAAAATCGCATTTAAGATCCAAGATCTACTGGGAACTGTTCAGAGAGCTGATACCTTCAGAATAGATCATTTACAGTTCACAATATGCTGCCAAACAATATCATGAATTGAGATCAGATAACAAAGGGCAAGCTAGCTAACCACAGTCTGCAAGATGCATATAGCTGTCTCTGTACTGCCATAAATTCAATAATGAAAGAACAAAGGCAATAATTAGGGGTGGGCGTTCGGTATTAGGTTCGGTATTTTTATAGTTCGGATTTGGTAATTTGGTAATCGGTATTTGAGAGTAGATACCACATACCATACTTGTAAACATCGTTTCGGTAATTCGGTAATCGATAAATTAAACTTCGATTCGGTACGGTATTTGGTAATACCATATTAAAATTGGAGATGTACAAACTACGTTTAAACTTCAAAGAGTATATTTAATAGAAACCCTATTTAGTATTCTTTTTTGTGCTTTTTACGAATATATTACCAAGGTTCAAGAGATTCTTCGGGATGACTAATACTATTGCCTATCGGATTATTTAGACATATCGTATTATATATATATATTAAATAATCCGGTATTCGGTAAATACCGAATACCAAACGATATTAATATCTTGTACCAAACCCAATTTCGAATACCGAAATATTGAAATTTTACTCCCAAATACCATACCAAATACCGAATTACTGAATACCAATTATCAAATTTTCGGTTCGGTCCGGTAATTCAATTTTTGGTATTTTATACCTAGCCCTAGCAATAATAGTAACTTGTTTTCAACAGATCAGAAAACTAGAGAGAGAAAGAATTTTACCTTGAACCTAACAGCCTCGTAAGTCCCATATACAGCACCTATAAATACATGCATCAGATGCACCGCCAATTTACTAAATACACTGAGAACATTCAATCTAGACATTAATGTTGGATCTTATTATTTTTCAGATTGAAACAATCAGTGTCAAATTAGTAATATTATCGTCATTTCTATCTGAGACAAATGTGCTGAGAGTAAAGATATGACAAAGTAGTTAACAAAGAATCTGTCACTTATGGCATCACAAAGTCAAGATGGTTCTTCAGACATGACCCAGAAAGGTAAGAACAATTTCCAAGTTTTAAAGCCTCAAACTTCCCTATCACAGGATTACTAATCAAGCCAAAATAAAGAGATCTGGTTAATTACGAAAAAAACAAATCAGCACTGTCACTTCTTAGCATCGGTATACAATTAACTCAGTCGAGAAAGATTGGGCTACCTAGGAGCTTGGAATTTGGATACTACTCAAAGCAAAGCATCAAAATAAACAAATTACTTAAACATCTGTCAAAGATGATGACTTTAGCTAGTAGTAATAAAGGCTTCAAAATACTCTTAAGGGATTTGGTACGATTTTATCTATGTATAAGTATAACTACTACATGTATTATATGCCTATTCGATATTATAGGATGTATAACTAATACATAGTAAACCATGGTATTAGCAATACAAAGGTATTAATACAAGCATACAAATGGTTAAAGACAAAGCTTCACTTCAAACATCAAATTGAATAGTGGATAAGAAATAATCCCCAGCATGATTAATCCCAACATCACTAAGCTCAGCAATATTAATACACCATAGTCGGTACTATTCTTAACAGACACTACCAAACCACCCCTAATAGACTTGGACACAACCATCGTAGAGTTGCTATAATACAATTTTTATCTGTATACCATAACATTGCCCCAGATCATCAAGAATTAGAGCTTATTTTCCAACTATTTAATGCCCGAATCAAAAAAAAAATCGAACGAACTTGTTAAAATATTCAACCATAGCATCAACCCAGTTCACCTTAAACCCAGTTAATCAAGAATTAAAGCTCATCCGAGTTTAGTTGGTCTCCAATGTGGGAGGAAAACCGAAAAAAATAAAAATAATAGGGATTTTAGGGTTTACCGACAGCGCCACCAACAGCACCACCAACAGCAACACCAGCAGTTACTCTCGCTAGACACCCATCTCTTGCCATCTCTGATTCACTCAAATGCACCGTTTTCCAACAAATGGTTTTTTGTTATGATGCAGTTCTCTGTTGCTCCCTAATTACTAAACTTTTACTTTCACAAAATGTTGAGGACCCATTTTGACCATACAATTTCATAAATAATTTAAATTTTTAAAAATTAAATAAATTAATATTTGGATTAATTTTTTTTTAAAAAAACTTCTAAAAGTTCAAATTTTACAAAAAAATTTTATCTTTTACTCCCTCCGTCCCAAATTGAGATACACATTAATTAAAAAATAATTAATAACATGACCAGTTTACCATAATGACCCTATTAAATGATGTTTACATTTTAATTTGAAGAAAAAATAATTAATACAAAGGGTAAAACATGAAAAAATAATTTTGTCTCTTCTTGATTAATAAAAAAGAATAAGTAAAATGAAAAATCAAATTAAGAAATTTAGGACGGAGGGAGCATAAAAATACCCAATCATTATTTTCATTGTGTTATATTGTAGTCTAATGCATGAAAGTTAGGATTCATTTGTTTATGAAAAAATTACCTAAAAGAACAACTTAAGTTACAAAACTACTAAAAATTTCTCCATTTTAAAAATATTATAAATATCCCAACATTTATTACTTTTACTAAAAGTTGAGATACATGTTAAAGACCCCCTCATTTTACATCTTGCTTTACCAAATTAAGAACTCTTTCCTCCTTATTCTACATCATTATTTCAGCGGCGATTTCAATTCCATTTTTTCCTCTAATTCAAAATTTTGAATCAAGGTAAATTTCCCCCCTAAATCATATTCAATTTCTTCCAATCTTATTTGACGATTTTTTTCAAAAAGTTATAATTTGGCAATGTTTCTTCCAATCTTATCTAACGATTCTATTAAAAAAAATAAGGGACCATGTTGAATTTTTTCTCAAAATTATTATCCAAAACCTAGTGTTTATATTTTCTTGTACCTCAGTATTTGGCTTCAAAGCCCTCTCTGTGAGCTTTTTGTAAGTTCTTTTTCCCCAATGATTGATCTGTGGCTTTTGTTACTTAACTCTTAAATTTCTATTAGATTTTTTGAATCATGTCCATGCATGTTCTTATGATTGCTATTTTCTGCTTTAGTAATTTGTAGGTTCATACGTAACATAGCTATGACACTTGAATGCGTTAGACAAGTGTTGGGTTTAATATTTCTTGTATCTCTTGTCCTCTGTTTTTGATGTTATATGTATCTATTGTTTTTAAGATTTAGTGAAATAGGCATATCAAATATACATGTTAGTAAGCTTAATGATATATATTGTGTACGAGGTTGTTTTGTATGTATCTCACATTATTTTTTATTTTGATTCAGTTATTTATACCAAAGATACATATTATGTAAAACAATAGATACATTTTAAGTTTTTTATATATCTGATTTTGTGTTATTGTAGATTCATGTATGTCTTGTTATTTCAGATCTGAGTAATTTTATGCTTAGATAAATATTTAGACATACATGATACTTTTTTCAATATCTTGTATCTCTTGTTATTTGTTTAAGTTTTATATGTAACTCTTGTTTTAAAGTTTTAGTGAAATCAGCATACCAAAGATACATGTTAGTAAGCTTAAAGATTATGAGGGGTATGTTATATATATCTAGCATTATTTTTTTTTTAAATTCAATTATTTATATCAAAGATATATATTCTGTAAAACAATAGATACAATTTAAGCATTTTCTATCTCTTGTATTGTATATTGTAGATGTACCTACCTTTTGTTTTTGCCTATATATATTTTCTTGATGTTCATACTTCTCTATATTTTTCTTTGCAAGTTTATCCCATATGTAATGAAGAGGTCTCATCCACTAATGTCACCAAGGATCTATAGCTTTATGACACTTTTTATTAAACCAACTTATTATATTGAAAGCAGTCAACGATTTATTGAATATGTCGAGGAAAATGCACAAGTTTTTCATTAACATATTCTACTTACATAAATTCTATTTGAATTGAGGTGTATGACCTTCATGTATGCTTATTGAGTATCTTTATATATGAACTTCCACTTTGTTCAGAAAATAAACTACTTTCGTTTCTAAGATGACCAAAAGCGGATCCAGAATTTTGAATGCATGTTGATAAGGATAGGCTCCTTCTTTGACTAACTTATGCAAATTGTCAAGTATCACGCTGTAAAAGTTCTATACTCAAGAGGTAAAACAAAACTAATGTTTGGAAAATGCTAAGTAGGAAAACTCAAGATTCATTAGAAATTAAATTTTTTTAGTAGTAAAGTTTGTAGAATAGAAAAAAAAAGATACAGATTCTGACAACTTATGATCCTTAGTAAGTCTTTTCAAGCTATAGCACAGAACAACGCTTCTTTGATTTAAAAGAGGATTGGGGAATATACAATATGATGGACTTGAAAAACCTAAAAAGAAGAACAAAAGAAATTTTCTACAAAAGAAAATAGTATTGTACTCAAAAATAGTGTTCGAGCCAATTTGCACGCACCATGAATATTTCATGGGATAGCTGCTATTTACCAACAACACAAATACTAGATAATTCTATCCATCAAATCTTGAAGGATCAATATAAAAATCATCTACTATTTTGACATCTTATAATTCTAAGTGCGTTTTTTCATGCTATAGAACAGAACAATGCTTCCTTGAATTTCAAGGAGGATTTGGGGCATATACAATAGGATGGACTTGTAAAACCTAAAAAGAAAGAGTGAAATAAACTCTCTACAAACAGAAAATAGTGTACTACAAGTAAAATGCAAAAACAACTTTTTTCTTCTCTTTTCAGCAGAATCACGTTCAATTTATGTTGTTCGGACTCTTTAAAAATGGTGCGTGCATGTTTGAAGGATCCAGCAAGACCGAGACATCTATTTTTGAGAGTCCAGTAACATAGTCTCCAACCAATATGAACCTCATAATCTGTTACAAAAAATAAGATGTATTTTAACATACTGAAAAAATAATGAGAGATACATACACTACATCATCGTACATAAAAAATAATAAGAGATATATACACTGCATAATCTTTTTTATGTTTATATCACTAAAACTAAAACATCACGAGATACATATTATACATAATCAGATTACGAAAGATACAAAAACATGAAAAATGAATCATGTGTGGTAAAATATGTATCTCAGCCAACTTAACATAACTACAAAAGTGTTACATAAAACAATAATCAATTTTATGTTAGATGCATAATCTATTAAACAAAAGATAATTAACTACTTCTGATACGTTAAACAAGATACATACCTTTTCTTGTCCGATCTTTTTACATAGAAATTGAAGGAATGCTCGATGGCATAACTTGCTATTAAAATTCAAGTATACTTATCCTTGTAAATTTGCCCAACCTTAACTTCACTACTTTTGCAATCTGTAATGATCTTGTTCCCCTTCATATCGAACAACGACAAAGGAGTAGAACAATTAGAATTATAACTAGGAAAACTTTCATAAAAGAACAAGCTCCAAACTCCATGGAAAACGAAACCCTAATCAGCTAGTCACTGGCGCCGGCGACTCCAGCCGAGCGGCCGAAAAATCCACTACAACCTCCATCATCAACCACCAACGACAATGAAGTAACTCAAGAATTTAGAACGGTAGAAGAGTTGGTAGCTAAAACTATAAAAAAATCAAGAAAAAAAAGTTGTACTAATAGTTTGGAAACTGATTATGTAAGAGAATATGTTTAAAGTTGGAATAACAAACAAATTACATTTTTTCATGGGATTTTATTGAGTTTTTATCTTAATTAGTTAGGTTAATTGCTATATTAATGCTAGTTAGCCGTTACATCCCTTAAAATATGCTAATTAGTTTAATTATTACATGTATCTATAGGACGTATCTAACTTAGGTTATATGTATCTTCAAATGCTAAACACTGGGATTTAATAAAATTTTGAAAATATTTGGATTTTTTAGTAAATACTAGTAAACATGTCGTTATAGATGTAATTTTTACTTTTTTTATGTTACTATAAGCCAAAAAAGTTCGTATGTGTTAATAATTAAAACCGAGTGTTAGATTAATAAAAAATTAGGTGAAATGATCTAAGATCCTTGTACTTGTCTGAGTTTGTATTTTTGATACCTTCCTACTCAAGCTATTGTCATTGAAACCTTTATACTCAAAAAAACATAATCTTTTAAGCCCCTTTGACCATTGACCAACCTTATGTGGCATATTTTTACCGACTCAGATGTAATGCATGATATAACTTATTTTTAAAACATGTGAATATAATACATTTGATTAAAAATTATTAAATTCATGAAGAAACAGATCAAATAAAAGAAAAAAAGCAAAGAAAAGAATAAAGTTGAAAAATTTCTCCAACCCCTCCTTCTTCTTCAACATCTTTGCCGTTTACAAAATGAACATCCTCTAATACCCCACATTTTGGACTAGAATGAAAATCCGTCATTCCTATGCGTAGGCATTTTAAAAGCCTCGAATCCTATGTAAATTTAGTGTGTTAATCAATTATGTAGTGTAAAAATCTATTTGAGCATGAACTTAGATCATATAGGTCCCCTAACTCAAGTACAAGTTGAAAGCTTTCCTATCGTTCAAGTTTTAGTGAGTGTCAAAACTTGGGTCAACTTCAATCGATCATAACTCATTGTATATGATGAAATGGGTGGCTTAATATATATAAAATTAAAGATCTTTTAATTATCTTTCCAACGATACCAATTTCGCCTAAATCCGATATCAGAGCAAAGAGTTATACCCATTTTACTCCAGCATGTCTGGCTGGGAAACTGGTGACGACAATTGTGACAAACCATCACGGCCATGACGACCTATCAGTAATGTCGTCAGACCTAGGCAGATTTCTGACCCTAGTGATGACATTTTATGATAAGCCGTCATGCCCGTGACGGCCTATCACCAATGTCGTCAACCTTAATCAGAAACTCAAAATTTTACCCTTTTGTGACGACAATTCGTGACGACCTATCACCAACTTAATGGCTTGTCACGAATGTCGTCAGCTATTTTTTCCAGCAATTGAGGGACGTTTTAGTAAGGGTATTTTGATTTTTTCCTTCACTTCCCATGACTTATAACCCTCAAGGAGCGTATTATCTTCTATTCTCTTTAGTTAAACATCTCAAAAGGCTCTATCATACACTCTCAGCCACAAAATTAGGGTTTCTTCTCAAGATCAAAACTCTCATGAACAAGCCCTAGGATTTTCATAGAAGAGTCTATTTCAAGGAAATTTCGCCCTCAATCTTCACGAATTCTTAATCTAAGGTATGTGTATGTTCATCCATGGGTCCCTTTCATCCATGGAGATCAAGAATCATGTTTTAAATTATAAATTGTGATTTTCTTGTCGTATTATGACTATATTCATGTTGATGATTGTTGTTTGGATTCAAGGTTATATCTTGATGTGTTTTCATGAAGCATGTGAATAGGTTAGTTAAAACCCATAAATTTTGGATGGATTAAGATGGTCGAATTGATAAATATACCTATGCCTTAAAATAGTGCATGCAAGGTGTTTGATAAAATGCCTAAGAAACTAGAAATCATGCAATATAGCTAAATTTTGACTAAGTGAAGGATTCATGATATG